>NC_084612.1:56867402-56969902 GCF_033978795.1 Nerophis ophidion | reverse complement strand
TTTGGGAAGGCCATTCTAAAACCTTACAGCAGATTTGCTCACATTTTCAGTAGACCCATAAATGAAGCAAAACTTCATGAATATTTTTTGTGACCAACAAGTATGTGCTCCAATCACTCTTATCACAAAAAAATAAGAGTTGTAGAAAGGATTGGAAACTCAAGACAGCCATGACATTATGTTCTTTACAAGTGTATGTAAACTTTTCACCACGACCGTATATACACTTTACAATATATTTAAATCTGCTGCTGTCATTAGTCTGTGCTGGTGTCAATCTTTGTGCTCCATCAACTTTTAGGGAGCTATTGGACCCGCTGGTGGTGCTGGATCTCAGGGACCGCCTGGTCTGCAGGGTATGCCTGGAGAGAGAGGAGGCTCTGGTATCCCTGGACCGAAAGGAGATAGAGTAATAAACCGTATATATTACTAAAGTTCAACACGTCCGAGTGTCAATATTAACATGTTTTTAATAGGGTGACCTTGGGGAGAAAGGACCTGAGGGTGCTGCAGGAAAAGATGGCGGCAGGGTAAGTTGAACATCCAGTATTGAGACATGTTGTCCACATTTTGTTACTCAACTGTTGTACTTTTGCAGGGTCTTACTGGTCCCATCGGCCCTCCTGGTCCTGGTGGCCCAAATGGAGAGAAGGTAGTGGTTTTGTCAGTTTGCTTATGTCTGCACACATTTGTGTGTGTGTGTGTGTGTGTGTGTGTGTGTGTGTGTGTGTGTGTGTGTGTGTGTGTGTTACTAATGCCTCCGTTGTGTGTTTTATTGACAGGGTGAATCAGGTCCTGCTGGTCCTTCTGGAGCTGCTGGTACTCGTGGTGCTCCTGTAAGTTCACCGTAAAACTTGGTGACCATGATAATGCAGCATGCATTGACCAATTGTCATCTCCTACAGGGTGACCGAGGTGAGACCGGACCCCCTGGGCCTGCTGGCTTTGCTGGACCACCAGTAAGTAACACAATTATAATTAAACACATACAAAAGTAACACAAGTATCAATAAACACGGACATAAGTAACACAGGTTTAATTAAACACATGAATAAGTAACAGAAGTGTCAATAAACACGGACAAAAGTAACACATGTATAATTAGACTCATGAATAAGTAACACAAGTATCCATACACACAAACATATGCAACACAAGTATCAATAAACACACACAAAAGTAACACAAGTATCAATAAACACAGACATAAGTAACACAAGTATAATTAAACACATGAATAAGTAACACAACTATCAATAAACACGGATATAAATAACACAAATATCAATAAACACGGACACAAGTTTCACAAGTATCAATAAACACGGACATAAATAACACAAGTATCAATAAACACGGACATAAGTAACACAAGTATCAATAAACACACACAAAAGTAACACAAGTATCAATAAACACACACAAAAGTAACACAAGTATCAATAAACACGGACAAAGTTTACACAAGTACAATTAAACACATGAACAAGTAACACAACTATCAATAAACACCGACATTAGTAACACAAGTATCAACAAACACGGACATAAGTAACACAAGTATCAATAAACATACAAAAGTAACAAAAGTACTAATAAACTTGGACATAAGTAACACACGTATAATTAAACACATGAACAAGTAACACAAATATCAATAAACACGGACAAAAGTAACACAAGTATCAATAAACACGGATACAAGTTTCACAAGTATCAATAAACACGGACATAAGTAACACAAGTATCAATAAACATACAAAAGTAACAGAAGTATTAATAAACACGGACATGAGTAACACACGTATAATTAAACACATGAATAAGTAACACAAGTATCAATAAACACGGACGTAAGTAACACAAGTATCAATAAACACAGATACAAGTTTCACAAGTATCACATGAATAAGTAACACGAATATCAATAAACACGGACATAAGTAACACAGGTATCAATAAACACGGACACAAGTTTCACAAGGATCAATAAACACCGACATAAGTAACACAAGTATCAATAAACACGGACATAAGTAACACAAGTATCAATAAACATACAAAATTAACACAAGTATTAATAAACACGGACATGAGTAACACACGTATAATTAAACACATGAATAAGTAACACGAATATCAATAAACACGGACATAAGTAACACAAGTATCAATAAACACGGACGTAAGTAACACAGGTATCAATAAACGTACAAAAGTAACACAAGTATTAATAAACACGGAAATGAGTAACACACGTATCAATAAACACATGAATAAGTAACACGAATATCAATAAACACGGACATAAGTAACACGAATATCAATAAACACGGACAAAAGTAACACAAGTATCAATAAACACGGACGTAAGTAACACAAGTATCAATAAACACCGACATAAGTAACACAAGTATCAATAAACACCGACATAAGTAACACAAGTATCAATAAACACGGACATAAGTAACACAAGTATCAATAAACATACAAAAGTAACACAAGTATTAATAAACACTGACATGAGTAACACACGTATAATTAAACACATGAATAAGTAACACGAATATCAATAAACACGAACGTTAGTAACACAAGTATCAATAAACACGGACACAAGTTTCACAAGTATCAATGAACACGGACATAAGTAACACAAGTATCAATAAACATACAAAAGTAACACAAGTATTAATAAACACGGATATAAGTAACACACTTATAATCAAACACATGAATAAGTAACACAAGTATCAATAAACACGGACAAAAGTCACACAAGGGCTTCACGGTGGCAGAGGGGTTAGTGCTTCTGCCTCACAATACGAAGGTCCTGAGTAAGTAACACATGTATCATTAACACATACATAAGTAACACATGTATCATTAACACATACATAAGTAACACATGTATCATTAACACATACATAAGTAACGCATGTATCAACCAACACATACAAAAGTAACACAGGTATCATAAACACATACGTAAGTAACACAAGTATCAATAAAGACGGACATAAGTAACACAGGTATCAAATAATACATACATAAGTACCACAAGTATAAATACATACATATATAAGTTACACACGTATCAATAAACACATACATAAGTATAAGTAACACATGTATCAAAATCACAGACATGAGTAACATAGGTGTAATTAAACACATGAATAAGTAACACAAGAATACATAAGTAACACATGTATCAAAAACACAGACATAAGTAACACAGGTATCAAACACAGACATAAGGAACACAGGTATCATTAACACATACATAAGTAACACATGTATCAAAAACACAGACATAAGTAACACAGGTATCAAACACAGACATAATCAACACAGGTATCATTAACACGTGCATAAGTAACACATGTATCAATAAACACAGACATAAGTAACACAGATAACATCAAACACATACATAAGTAACACAGGTATCATTAACACATAGATAAATAACATAGGTATCATTAACACATGCATTAAGTAACACGCATATTGATAAAGACAGACATAAGTAACACAGATATCATTAAACACATAGATAAGTAACAGGTATCATTCAACACATACATAAGTAACACAAGTATAGTATAAGTAACACATGTATCGAAAACATATACTTAAGTAACACAGGTACCATTAAAACATACATAAGAAACACAAGTGTCAATGAAAAACATACATGAGTAACACAGGTATCAAAAATAGACATCATTAAATAACAAAGGCATCATCAAACACATACATAAGTAACACAAGTATCAATAAATACATACAAAAGTAACGCAGGTATCAAAAACACAGCCATAAATAACACAAGTATCAATAAATACATACATAAGTATCACGGGTATCAAAAACACATACATAAGTAACATGTATCATTAAACACATACATAAGTAACACACGTATCATTAAACACATACATAAGTAGCAGGTATCATTAAACACATACATAAGTAACACAGGTATCATTAAATACATACATAAGTAACAGGTATCCAAAACACATACATAAGTAACACAGGCATCATTAAACACATACATAGGTAACACAGGTATCATTAAACACATTCATAAGTAACAGGTATCATTAAACACATACATAAGTAACACAGGTATCATTAAATACATACATAAGTAACACACATATAATTAAACACATACATAAGTAACACAGGTATCATTAAACACATACATAAGTAACACAGGTATCATTAAACACATACATAAGTAACAGGTATCATTAAACACATACATAAGTAACAGGTATCATTAAATACACACATAAGTAACACATGTATCATTAAACCATACATAAGTAACTCAAGTATCAATAAATACATACATAAGTAACACAAGTATCAATATAAACATACATAAGTAACACAGGTAAAAAAAAAACTGACATAAGTAATGCCAGTTAATGAAACCTGTAATCATATACAGGTATCATTAACGCATGTACAAGTAACACAAGTATGAATAAATAAATATATGCATTAAGTAACACGAGCATCATTAAACATAAACATAAGTACAACTATCATTAACACATAGATAAGTAACATATATAATAACGTGACACTCAATCACAGACAGAAGGACAAAGGCGTGTCTCAGTGCAAAGTTTGAGTGTGATTATCTCCAAGAGACAAGCACATATATATCACATATATATTTTTAATTTTAAAAAAATTCCCCCATGTATGACGTTGACATTATTGAGTATATAAACTGTGTTGGTATGTCAGGTTCAAACACTGATGCCATCTATTAAACAAGACAAGAAGCAAGGAATTAAACAGAGACAGAATTAAATTTGGCTCAATGAGGATAAACGTCGGGACTGTACTCTTTGTACAGTTCCACCACGCTCTGACAAAAGATTGTACGCCTCCTCTTGTATTTGGACTTTCCCTGATTACATGGCAACAGCTGTTTCTAAAGGAAGGGGGTTGTAAACAGGTGCTGCCTTGGGCCACAAAACAGTTCAAAGAAAAGGTCGTAAAACAGTTCAAAGAAGAGGTGCCTGGAGGCGAGTCAGGTCCTGCTTCCTCTTTGCTTTGTAGGTCTTAGGTCAAGACAAAATCTCCCTGTGGATTACAATTGAAGAAAGAAACCGAACACTTTCATGTTGCTTCCCGTCCTACACAGTGGAGTTTTACTAACCTTCTACTTGGTAGGATCAAGGACAGCTTTTGTCTGCTCGCCGGGAACACATTGAAACACAAAGTTTTGTGATATCTTAGATATAATTATTCCAACTAGTTCCCACCTTAATTATCACCATACACACTCAAAATAGAAAGAGATGCTAGCAGAAAAACACACGTTTTGACACTCCCGTTCCCACACCTCACTGCTGTCACTCTTTAATTGCCGCGGAACACAAACACCTCTGTTTACTTGCTAGGAAACCTTTATTTGAATGTACTTAATCATTTATCCCTGAACCTGCTGTGTAAATATTTCATAGCAGTATTGTTTCCTCTTTAAACGTGTCGGTCTTTTATCAAAACTATCCATCCATCCATTTCTACTGCTTATTCCCTTTGGGGTCGCGGGGGGCGCTGGTGCCTATCGCAGTTAAAATCGGGCGGAAGGCGGGGTACACCCTGGACAAGTCGCCGGGCCTTTTCGAAACTAACAAAAACGCATTACTGTATTATCGAACAGCATTAACAACACACATATTTTTCTGTTGTTGCGTACTTTAAATGGGAAAAAATATTGCCATCTGATGGACAAATCTAAAAATGACAGATTAACAGCCACTAGTACAGATTAGGGCTGTACAGTATACCGGTATTGGTATAGTACTGCGATACTAATGAATCATATTCGGTACGATACCGTCTCTGAAAAGTACAACGTCCTCAGGAAGAAGTGCTTTAAGATATGGCTCGCCAGCGGCTAAAGTCCATCCGCAGTCTGCAGTGTTTTAGCTACTTCTAAATCACTAATCCTCGCCTTCATGGCGACTAATAAAGTAAGTTTCTTACAAGTAACATTATCACTGGGGGACGAGTAATAGGTAAACATGTTTCACTACACATCGTAGGAGGATACAATAGCTCACCGGCGTCACAATATAAACAAATGGCATTGGTGGATCTGCACCTGACATCCACTGTAATGATACCAACTACAGTAGCGTATTTAGTCGATATTTTTTTGGCATCACAACATCTTCTTTTGTTTTTTTACAAATGTATGTTATTCTTTATAAACTCAGAAAATAGATTGCTTGACACTTGAGGACTTTGAATATGACCGATGTATGGTCCTATAACAACTTGGTATCGTATTGATACCTAAATGTGTGGTATCATCCAAAACTAATGTAAAGTATCAAATGACAGAAGAATAAGTGAATATTACATTTTAACAGAAGTGTAGATAGAACATGTTGAAAGAGAAAGTAAGCAGATATTAACAGTAAATGAACAAGTGGATTAATAATATTTTTTTACAGTTTGTCCCACATAATGTTGACAAAATAATAGGTAGATAAATGACACAATATGTTACTGCATATGTCAGCAGACTAATTAGGAGCCTTTGTTTGTTTACTTACTACTAAAAGACAAGATATCTAGTATGTTCACTCTTTTATTTAAGGACTAAATTGCAATAATAAACATATGTTTAATGTACCCTAAGATTTTTTTGTAAGCCAGTGGTTCTTAACCTGGGTTCGATCGAACCCTAGGGGTTCGGTGAGTCGGCCTCAGGGGTTCGGCGGACGTCAAAACACACCCGACTCATCGTGTGAATACAAACTTCTCCCTATCGCCTTATTACGGATACGGCAACATCTGACTGATTTGCAGGTGTGTAATTTGTTGTGAGTTTACGCACTGTTGGTTTTGTTTTTGAACAAGCTGATTTCATGCATGGTTAATTTTGTGCACCAGTAAAAAAAAACATGGTAACACTTTAGTATGGGGAACATATTCACCATTAATTAGTTGCTTTTTAACATGCAAATTAGTAACATATTGGCTCTTAACTATTAAGTACTTATCAATGCCTTATTCGGCATGGCGTTATTATAACGCTAACTCTCTAATCCCAACCCCAACCCTAACCAAATAACTCTAAATTAAGTCTTTATTACTTAGAATATGTTCCCCTAGTGCAGTGGTTCTCAAATGCGTACCCCTGGGGGTATTTGAAGGTATGCCAAGGGGTACGTGAGATTTTTTTTTAAATATTCTAAAAATAGCAACAATTTAAAAATCCTTTAAAAATATATTTATTGAATAATACTTCAAGAAAATATGAATGTAAGTTCATAAACTGCGAAAAAAAATACAACAATGCAATATTCGGTGTTGACAGCTACATTTTTTGTGGACATGTTCCATAAATATTGATGTTAAAGATTTCTTTTTTTGTGAAGAAAAGTTTAAAATTAAGTTCATAAATCCAGATGGATCTCTATTGCAATCCCCAAAGAGGGAACTTTAAGTTGATGATTACTTCTATGTGTAGAAATCTTTATTTCTAATTGAATCACCTGTTTATTTTTCAACAAGTTTTTTAGTTATTTTTATATCCATCCATCCATTTTCTACCGCTTATTCCCTTTTGGGTTTGCGGGGGGCGCTGGCACCTATCAGCTACAATCGGGCGGAAGGCGGGATACACCCTGGACAAGTCGCCACCTCATCGCACTATTTGTATATCTTTTTTTCCAAATAGTTCAAGAAAGACCACTACAAATGAGCAATATTTTGCACTGTTATACAATTTAATAAATCAGAAACTGATGACATAGTGCTGTATTTTACTTCTTTATATCTTTTTTTCAACCAAAAATGCTTTGCTCTGATTAGGGGGTACTAGAATTAAAAAAAATGTTCACAGGGGGTACATCACTGAAAAAAGGTTGAGAACCACTGTCCTAGTGTCCAAATAACTCTAAATTAAGTGTGTGTTACTTAGACTAGGTTCCACATACTAAAATGGTACCAAAAACATACAACTTTGTCTTGAATTTGAAAAAAAACAAGACATTTTATTTTTCGGTGAATGCGCATATGAAACCGTTGGGGTTCGGTACCTCCAACAAGGTTAAGAACCACTGCTGTAAGCCAATAATGTGTTAATTCCACTACGGTATATATCGGCATCGGTTGATATCGGAATCGGTAATTAAGAGTTAGACAATATAGGAATATCGGCAAAAAAGCCATTATTGGACATCTCTATCCAAAACGACTTAAAATAAAAAATAAAAAAAATCAAATAACTGAATGGTACAAAACGTGTGAATGCTAACTATTAAGGGTGTGGGAAAAAAACGATTCAAATATGAATCGAATCGTTTACGTTGTGCGATTTGGAATCGATTCTCATTTTTAAAAAAATCGATATATTTTTTTTTTTATTGAATTTTTATTATTTTTTATTTATTTTTTTAATCAATCCAACAAACCACTACAAAGCAATACCATAACAATGCAATCAAATTCCAAAACCAAACCTGAGCCAGCAATACTCAGAACTGCTATAAACAGAGCAATTGAGAGGAGACAAACATGACACAGAACAAACCAAAAGTAATGAAACAAAAATGAATATTATCAACAACAATATCAATATTAGTTATAATTTCAGCATAGCAGTGATTAAAAATCCCTCATTTACATTATCATTAGACATTAATAAAAAATAAAAAATAAAACAATAGTGTCACAGTGGCTTACACTTGCATCACATCTCATAAGCTTGACAACACACTGTGTCCAATGTTTTCACAAAGATAAAATAAGTCATATTTTTGGTTCGTTTAAGAGTTAAAACAAATTTACATTATTGCAATCAGTTGATAAAACATTGTCCTTTACAATTATAAAAGCTGTTTTTAAAAAAAACTTACTACTCTGCTTGCATGTCAGCAGACTGGGGTAGATCCTGCTGAAATCCTATGTATTGAATCGGAAAAATATCGTTTTTGAATCGAGAATCGAATCGAAAAAATCGATATATTATCGAATCGTGACCCCAAGAATCGATATTGGGACACCCAAAGATTCACAGCCCTACTAACTATACTAATAGAGTCCATTAGCCGGCGTTAGCTAATGCTAATTTTCTCCAACAGGGTGCTGACGGCCAACCTGGACTCAAGGGAGACCAGGGAGAATCCGGGCAGAAGGGTGACGCCGGTGCCCCCGGACCTCAAGGACCATCTGGTGCTCCTGGGCCTGCTGTGGGAATTTGCACTGAAATGTTATCACCTAACTATAAACCATCACGCCACAAAACCCCCTTTTGATGGTTCTCTTTCAGGGTCCGACTGGAGTTTCTGGACCTAAGGGTGCACGCGGTGCTCAAGGACCTTCTGTAAGTGACATCATGAAATTAGACCCCGGCCGAAGACATCACTGTTATTGATTTTCTGTTGGGATTCAATTTTTCCTGCCTGGTCAGACTGACTTCATGGTCTTCGTGATCTCCTTCTCTTTCAGGGCGCCACTGGTTTCCCTGGAGCCGCTGGCCGTGTTGGACCCCCCGGGCCCAATGTAAGTTCAAACAATCCTAATTTGCATCAGCAACCATTAGAAAACACTGCTTGGAATAATCAATAATGCATTTCTTACAGTGGATGTATATGTGTGTATATACAGTCGTGGTCAAAAGTTTACGTACACTTGTGAAGAACATCATGTCATGGCTGTCTCGAGTTTCCAATCTTTTCTACAACTCTTATTTTTTTGTGACAGAGTGATTGGAGCACATACGTGTTAGTCACAAAAAAAAATCATGAAGTTTGGTTCTTTTAGGAATTTATTATGTGTCTACTGAAAATGTGACCAAATCAAAAGTATTGTTAATATTTGCTTAAATGTCCCTCGGCAAGTGTCACTGCAATAAGGCACTTTTGGTAGCCATCCACAAGCTTCTGGTTGAATTTTTTACCACTCCTCTTGACAAAATTGGTGCAGTTCAGCTAAATGTGTTGGTTTTCTCACATCAACTTGTTTCTTCGGCATTGTCCACACGTTTAAGTCAGGACTTTAGGAAGTCCACGCTAAAAACTTAATTCTAGTCTGATTTATACATTCCTTTGTCCTGTTGGAACACCCAACTGCGCCCAAGACACAACCTCCAGGCTGATGATTATAGGTTGTCCTGAAGAATTTGGAGGTAATCCTCCTTTTTCATATATATATATATATATATATATATATATATATATATATATATATATATATATATATATATATATATATATATATAATATTCAACTGATTTGTGGCATTTTATGATGTTTAGACGGTATTTTCACATTGGAAATACAATTGGATATGGATTATAATGGCTACAATGAAACACAATTAGGCATATATAGTCAGCTTTTTTTCCATTATACTGGTACTTTGATCACCTCCCAGGGGGTGATCAAGGGTGACGGGTCAAATGCAGAGAATAATTTTTCCACATCTAGTATGTGTGTGACAATCATTGGTACTTTAACTTAACATTATAATTATAATTTATTATTGTTTTTTTTTTTGTTTTTTTTGGTTTAAAAATATAAATCTGGACCTGCTCAGTCTGCGCTAGTTGGAGAGTTCGTGGTCAACAAAAGTAAAACATCCATCACTGTTGTTTAAAAAAAAACAACCTTTTATGAACAATTATGGCTGTAAGCAACCTACTTATGTCATAACTGTGAGTGGTCAGCGTCCAAAAGCTTAATTTATAGCTGCATCCACTTTAAAATGTTGATCAGAAACTCACGCGTATTGTTCTTTGCAATGACGTCATCATAACGCTATCGGGGTCGGCAACCCAAAATGTTGAAAGACCAAAAATACAAAACAATAATCTGTCTGGAGCAACAAAAAATCAAAAGCCTTATATAAGTGTTATAATAAAGATAACACATGATGTAAATGTCTATATTAGCTATATTTGCCTGCTATCAAAATGACTATGTGTCGCAGGCTGACGTAAATCTTTATTGACAGAAATGTTGAAATTTTATATTTATTTTACACATTTTTACAACAACTGAAAACATTAGTAAAATGGCGGCTTTTCGTAGGGTGAGATAACTCCTGTAAATTACTGGCTTTGAATGGCCAACGGTATAGATGTGTGTGTCCAAGTTAAAGGAAATGGCAGGCTGTCTTCTTCTAATGGATTTATTATAATTTTTGCAAGCTGGGTAATGTTTGCTGTGGTCTGGAACAACATGGCACACAAACAACTATCAGAACTGCAGCCAATATTACAAACAGATAATATGTCATGAGACATGCAAATGTAAACTAAATACACGGAGGACATAAGTAAAGGAAATTAAATTAACTCAAATGTACCTACAAACGAGGCATAATCAGAATCAGAATTAGCTTTATTGTCATTACGCAGGGTAACGAGATGCAATATGGACATACAGCTAGCCTACATAACATGTTAGCACATACTGCTAACCTAAATGGCATGTTACCATCGATTAGCTTGAAGTCATGCACTGACCAAATATGCCAGATTAGCACTTCGCACATGTCAATAACATCAACAAAGCTCACCTTAGTCCATTCACGCACAGTATAAAACATTTGGTGGACAAAATGGAACAAAGAAGATGTGGCATAACACGTCTTTCTTTGGCAGTGGAGAAAGTTATACATGTAAACACACCGTTGCTTCACAGTCCACACAAATACGGACCTTCGAAAATAGTAGATCAAAACGGCGCTTGCCAAATTCTCATCGGTGAAGCATAAACCTATTAAACTGTGGGCTTTCTAACAATTCTCCTACAGAAACCATATTACAACAAAAAAAATATTTTTTGCCCCATTATTTTTTATTTTCATACCTTTCTGAAGGGCAACGCTAAAGAGCCGCATTGGCTCTATGGTCGCGAGTTGCTTACCCCCACGCTAACACAACAACAACTCTGTTGTGACAACACACTTGTTCATTCCTAAGGTTGTGGCTACAGTTTGTTCTCATTTCCACTTTCTCATGCACTCCAGAACATTATCAAAGTCACAATTTTTTCTGCTTGTTATTAAACGGGGTGTTTCTTTAGGGTAATCCTGGACCTGCTGGTCCCGCCGGCCCCTCCGGCAAAGATGGACCCAAAGGCGTGAGGGGAGACGGTGGCCCCCCTGGCAGACAAGGTGATGCTGGGCTTCGTGGTCCCGCTGGAACCTCCGGAGAGAAGGGAGACCCCGGAGAGGACGGCCCCCCTGTGAGTTTGTCATCTTTATATATCAATATAAAGTATTTTAGGGACCATAGGGCGCACCTTATTATAAGGCGCACTTCTGATGAGTGGGTCTAGTCAGGTCTTTTTTCATATACATTGGGGCAAAAAAGTATTTAGTCAGCCACCGATTGTGCAAGTTCTCCCACTTAAAATGATAATAGAGGTCAGTAATTTTCATCACAGGTACACTTCAACTGTGAGAGACAGAATTTGAAAAAAAAAATCCAGGAATTTCCATTGTAGGAATTTTAAAGAATTTAATTTTTAAATTAGGGTGGAAAATAAGTATCGCAGTGGGAGAGTGGCCGTGCGCAACCCGAGGGTCCCTGGTTCAAATCCCACCTAGTACCAACCTCGTCACGTCCGTTGTGTCCTGAGCAAGACACTTCACCCTTGCTCCTGATGGGTGCTGGTTGGCGCCTTGCATGGCAGCTCCCTCCATCAGTGTGTGTGAATGTGTGTGTGAATGGGTAAATGTGGAAGTAATGTCAAAGCGCTTTGAGTACCTTGAAGGTAGAAAAGCGCTATACAAGTACAACCCATTTATCATTTATTTATTTATCTGGTCAACCATTCAAAGCTATCACTGATGGAAGGAGGTTTTGGCTCAAAATCTCACGATACATGGCCCCATTCATTCTATCCTTAACACGGATCAATCATACTGTCCCCTTAGCAGAAAAACAGCCCCAAAGCATGATGTTTCCACCCCCATGCTTCACAGTAGGTATGGTGTTCTTGGGATGCAACTCAGTATTCTTCTTCCTCGAAACACGACGAGTTGAGTTTATATCAAAAAGATCTATTTTGGTTTCATCTGACAACATGAAATTCTCCCAATCCTCTGCTGTATCATCCATGTATCCATTCTATTACATATGTTATATGTAATAGAAATGTGTAGGGGGGTGTATGGTGTGTGGACATTAAATATGTATTCTGATATATGTTCTTCACAGAAAAGGAGCCAAAGTCAGTTTTTAAAAAATAATTAATTTAATCATTTTTCTTTTTTTTTAAAAATGAAAACGGGTCCTACAGACCCGAACACCAGACACAGGATAGATGATGTTTTACAAATCATCTTTAAATCGCTTTCTGACAGCCTCTTCAGGATCCGCCGTTTTGTGGGCGCTCTTATTTACGTGCCTCCACTTTGACAACGTCTTCTCCCCGTCAACTTTGTTGTAGTGGTGTAGCGTGCAAGGACAGGAGTGGAAGAAGTGTCAACAGATGGCGCTTACTGTTTTAATGACATTCAGACTTTACTTCAATCAAACACGGAGCAGCATCACTAGTGCAACAACAACATCTTAAAAATCTTTCTTCAGGACAGGAAAATAAACTTTCGCCATGAATAAAGCCAGCTGTCATTGAGTGTAATAGCAGAGGAAGCCAACACACTGACAGACTAATGGCTGGACCCCACAGGCTTTTACCTTGTCCTCTATACACACACACACGCACACACACACACTGACACACTCACACACAAACGCGCACAAGCAATCACCAGCAGATGACGAGTTCTGTCAAACCAATGCCAGCTCACAGATGATTGCAAACATCTAATACATACATGTAATCTACATTGTCAGATCCAGTGTGCGTGCGTGCGTGTGTGTGTGTGTGTGCGTGCGTTCGTGCGTGTGTGTGTGTACGTGCGTGTGTGTGTTTGTGTGTGTGTGTGTGTGTATGTGTGTACTTGTATTTCTACCCTTGTTGACACATCAAGATACATTTTTTACGTGAAATTACTACTTTTTAATGCAAAATGGTGACATTTGTCATATAAAATTCAGACAGTAATCACAATATTGCCATTTTTTTTTGTTCTTGTAAAACAGTGACATTTTTGGAGTAAAATTATGACTTTTGTCATCATTTTGCCAAGCAAAATTCAGATTATTATTATAATATTGCCAAAATTTGAGGTTTTCTTTTAAAAATGTGAATTTTGTCGAGTACATTTCCGACTATTTCCATAAAATTGCCAAAATGTTAAGCTTTTTTTGTAAAATTGCGACTGTTATTGAGTAAAATTCCAACTTTTATCATAATATTGCACAAATGTTCAGTTTTTCTTGTCTAATGTTGACTTGCGTTGAGTAAAATGACTACTTTTATTATAATACTGCCAAATGTCTAAGTTCTTCTGGTGAAAGTGTGACCTTTTTCTCATTTGCACCCCTGCTGGTGACATCTATCAAAATGAGGGTGGTCCCTAAAAGGAGGAATTTTTCAAAATTACTGTGCGTCGCTTTTAAAAGTGCTCCCCCTTTGGTCAACATATGAAATAACAAGTGTGTGTAAGAAATTGAAATGCACCCCCTGTGGCCAAAATTAATACTAAAAAAATTTATACAGACACATGTATTACTTGAAGTAAATAATGAAGATTAAAAAACAATTACAAACTAAAATTTCCCCCAAAGATTTTTCTCATAATGTGTCGACTTTTTTCTTATAAAATTGGGAACAATTGTTCATATTCTTTCTGTTTCGGTAATATTGTAATATTTTCTCTTATTTTTTTTTTTTTGTAAATTTATTACGTTTTTATGTAGAATTATTACTTGTGTATGTGAAATTACTACATTTTTATGCAAAATGGTGACTTTTATCACAATGTTGCCCATTTTTAGGGTCCGCCCTGCCTATGGCAAAGGACTCCACAGGAGTCCTTTGCCATAGGCAAGGACCCTATTGTTCCTGTAACGTTTCCTATTATTATTATTCTTTATTATACCGCACCGTCGCACCCCAATTTCACCCCCTTAACATGCTCCAAAACTCACCAAATTTGACACACACATCGGTGCGGTGGACCTTCCCAACCTATTAAGCAACCAAACCCCAAAAACCAAAATTGCGCGCTAGCGCCCCCTAGGAAGAGATTAAAAACAGACTGCTTGTAACTTCCGTTAGGAATGTCGTAGAGACATGAAACAAAAACCTCTATGTAGGTCTGACTTAGATCTACATTTCCAATTAGAAATGTCTATACCTAAAATCAACAGAAATTTAGCAAAAACTCATTCAAAGCAAAATTTTCGCAAAAAATGCTATTTTTGCCTATTTGAGCTGTAATTTGACCCCCTTAAAATGCTTCAAAACTCACCAAACTTGGCACACACATCAGGACTGGCAGAAATTTTGATCTAATGAAAAAAACAAACCCGAAAATTAAAAAATGCGCTCTACGGCAATTTTTGAATAAAACACAGAAAAAACTGCTCCTAGGAAGAGAATACAGACAAAACTGCTTGTAACTTCCAGTAGGAATGTCGGACAGACATGAAACAAAAACCTCTGTGTAGGTCTCACTTAGACCTACAATTTGATATTTGAAATCCTGCAGAAAAATCAACAGAAAGTTAAAAATTGCCCCTTCAAAATAAAAGTTTTGTGAAAACCCGTCACCTTTTTTCAAAAGTTATCTCCTCTGAGCGAGTTTGTCGTTTCGGCTTCAAACTCGCACAGGAGAGAGTTTGAACCCTTCTGATTAAAAGTATAGATCAAAGTTTTGATAAGTTCTCAGGTTTGGATTTTACGCGCCTTCAAAGACCCCTGCGCAAAGTTTCCTAATAAATGTCATTTTTGCCTCTTTGAGCTGTAATTTGACCCTCTTAAAATGCTTCAAAACTCACCAAACTTGGCACACACATCAGGACTGGCAACAAATGCGAGCTAAAAAAAAAAACAAACCCCAAAACTCAAAATTGCGCTCTAGCGCCCCCTAGGAATACAACACAGACAAACTGCTCCTAGGAAGAAAACACAGACAAAACTGCTTGTAACTTCCGGTAGGAATGTCAGAGAGACATGAAACAAAAACCACTATGTAGGTCTGACTTAGACCTACATTTGAATAATTAACATACTTTGGCAAAAATCAACAGGAAGCTTGATATTTTCACTTCAATACAACAACTTCATTACTTTCACAATGCATTAAATAGTGGCACGAAGAAGTCTTCAGCCGTGGGGTTCGGGGGCAGCAACCCAAGGCGCGCTCGCACCTTCGCACCCTAATTTGACCCCCTTAACATGCTTCAAAACTCACCAAATTTGACACTCACATCGGTATGGAGCGGCAGACCAACTTATTAAGCAACCAAACCCCAAAAACTAAAATTGCGCGCTAGCGCCCCCTAGGAAGAGACTAAAAACAGACTGCTTGTAACTTCCGTTAGGAATGTCGTAGAGACATGAAACAAAAACCTCTATGTGGGTCTGACTTAGACCTAAATTTCCAATTTAAAACTTTTGTACCTAAAATCAACAGGAAGTTGGCAAAAACCCCTTCAAAACAAAATTTTTGCAAAAAATGCCTTTTTTGCCTCTTTGAACTGATATTTGACCCCCTTAAAATGCTTCAAAGTCCAAGTTAAAGCTATGCGATGCCAAGCGAAAGCCATTTATCAACAACATCCAGAAACTCCAATCTGTAATTTGACCCCCTTAACATGCTTCAAAACTCACCAAATTTTACACACACATCAGGAATGGTGAAAATTGCCATCCAATAAAAAACAAATCCCAACAATGAAAATTGGGTTCTAGCGCCCCCTAAGAAAAAAAACTGACAAAACTGCTTGTAAATTCTGTTAGGAATGTCGTAGAGTGACAAAACAAAAACTTCTATGTAGGTCTGACTAAGATCGGGACTCGGGTCACGGCGGCAGCGGCCAAAGGCGGACCCGACCAACGCTGCTTGCAGCTTTAATTAGGGTCCGCCCTGCAATGGCAAAGGACATCCATGTCCTTTGCCATGCAAGGACCCTATTGAATCTGCTGCGTTTTATTAGGGTCCGCCCTGCCAGCAAAGGACTCCATGTCCTTTGCCATGGCAAGGACCCTATTGAATCTGTAGCGTTTTATTATTATTATTGTTTATTCCGCTCCTTCGCACCCTAATTTGACCCCCTGAACATGCTTCAAAACTCACCAAATTTGACACACACGTTGGTACGGTGGGCCTTCCCAACTTATTAAGCAACCAAACCCCAAAAATAAAAATTGCGCGCTAGCGCCCCCTAGGAAGAAAAAAAAAACAGACAGCTTGTAACTTCCGCTAGCAATGTCGTAGAGACATGAAACAAAAACCTCTATGTAGGGCTGACTTAGACCTAGATTTCATAATTGTACCTTCTGGGGCAAAAATCAACAAAAATTTTGCAAAAACCCATTCAAAGCAAATTTTTCGCAAAAAAATGCTATTTTTGCCTCTTTGAGCTGTAATTTGACCCCCTTAAAATGCTTCAAAACTCACCAAACTTGGCACACACATCTGGACTGGCAGAAATTGCGTTCTAATGAAAAAAAAAAAAAAAAAAATCAAAAAATGCGCTCTAGCGCAATTTTTTAATAAAACACAGAAAAAACTGCTCCGAGGAAGAATACACAAACAAAATTGCTTGTAACTTCCAGTAGGAATGCCGGAAAGACATGAAACAAAAACTTCTATGAAGGTCTCACTTAGACCTACATTTTAATAATTGACAGCCTGCAGAAAAAATCAACAGGAAGTTGTCAATTACCCCTTCAAAATAAAAGTTTTGTGGAAACCCGTCACCTTTCTTCAAAAGTTATCTCCTCTGAGCGCGTTTGTCGTTTCGGCTTCAAACTCGCACAGGAGAGAGTTTGAACCCTTCTGATTAAAAGTATAGATCAAAATTTTGATAAGTTTTAAGGTTTTGATTTTACGCGCCTTCAAAGATCCCCTGCGCAAATTTTCCTAAAAAAGATAATTTTTACCTCTTTGAGCTGTAATTTGACCCCCTTAAAATGCTTCAAAACTCACCAAACTTGGCACACACATCAGGACTGGCAACAATTGCGAGCTAATGAAAAAACCAAACCCCAAAACTCAAAATTGTGCTCTAGCGCCCCCTAGGAATACAACACAGACAAACTACTCCTAGGAAGAAAACAAAGACAAAACTGCGTGTAACTTCCGGTAGGAATGTCAGAGAGACATGAAACAAAAACCACTATGTAGGTCTGACTTAGACCTACATTTGAATAATTAACATACTTTGGCCAAAATCAACAGGAAGCTTGATATTTTCACTTCAATACAACAACTGCATTACTTTCACAATGCATTAAATAGTGGCAGCAAAGCTTCTCCTGCCGTGGGGCTCGGGGACAGCAACCCAAGGCGCGCTCGCACCTTCGCACCCTAATTTGACCCCCTTAACATGCTTCAAAACTCACCAAATTTGACACACACATCGGTATGGAGCGGCAGACCAACTTATTAAGCAACCAAACCCCAAAAATGAAAATTGCGCGCTAGCGCCCCCTAGGAAGAGACAAAAAACAGACTGCGTGTAACTTCCGTTAGGAATGTCGTAGAGACATGAAACAAAAACCTCTATGTAGGTCTGACTTAGACCTACATTTCCAATGAAATACTTCTATACCGAAAATCAACAGGAAGTTGGCAAAAACCCCTTCAAAACTAAATTTGTGCAAAAAATGCCTTTTTTGCCTCTTTGAACTGATATTTGACCCCCTTAAAATGCTTCAAAGTGCAAGTTAAAGCTATACTATGCCAAGCGAAAGCCATTTGTCAACAACATCCAGAAACACCAATCTGTAATTTGACCCCCTTAACATGCTTCAAAACTCCCCAAATTTGACAAACAGGTCGGTATGGAGCGGCAGACCAACTTATTAAGCAACCAAACCCCAAAAATGAAAATTGCCCGCTAGCGCTCCCTTGGAAGAGACAAAAAACAGACTGCTTGTAACTTCCGTTAGGAATGTCGTAGAGACATGAAACAAAAACCTCTGTGTAGGTCTGACTTAGACCTACATTTCCAATAAACACTTCTGTACCTAAAATCAACAGGAAGTTGGCAAAACCCCTTCAAAACAAAATTTTTGCAAAAAATGCCTTTTTTGCCTCTTTGAACTGAAATTTGACCCCCTTAAAATGCTTCAAAGTGCAAGTTAAAGCTATACAATGCCAAGCGAAAGCCATTTATCAACAACATCCAGAAACGCAAATCTATAATTTGACCCCCTTAACATGCTTCAAAACTCACCAAATTTTACACACACATCAGGACTGGTGAAAATTGCCATCCAATAAAAAAACCAAACCCCAAAAATGAAAATTGTGCTCTAGCGCCCCCTAGGAAAATAAACTGATAAAACTGCTTGTAAATTCTGTTAGGAATGTCGTAGAGTGATGAAACAAAAACTTTTATGGAGGTCTGACTAAGATCGGGACTCGGGACACGGCGGCGGCGGCGGCGGACCCGACCAACGCTGCTTGCAGCTTTAATTATTATTATTATTATTATTATTATTATTATTCCGCAGCTTTGAACCCTAATTTGACCCACTGACCATGCTCCAAAACTCACCAAATTTGGCACACACATCGGTAAGGCTTGGCAAAAACACATATTAAGCAACCAAACCCCAAAAATGAAAAATGCGCGCTAGCGCCCCCTACGAAAAAAAAAAAACAGATTGCTTGTAACTTCCGTTAGGAATGTCGTAAAGACATGGAACAAAAACCTCTATGTAGGTCTGACTTAGACCTACATTCCCCATTAGAAATGCCTATACCTAAAATCAACAGAAATTTGGCAAAAACCCATTCAAAGCAAAATTTTCGCTAAAAAATGCTATTTTTGCCCCTTTGAGCTGTAATTTGACCCCCTTAAAATGCTTCAAAACTCACCAAACTTGGCAGACACATCAGGACTGGCAGAAATTTTGATCTAATGAAAAAAAAAAATAATAAAACTCAAAATTGCGCTCTAGCGCAATTTTTCAATAAAACACAGAAAAAACTGCTTCCAGGAAGAAAACACAGACACAACTGCGTGTAACTTCCGGTAGGAATGTCGGAAAGACATGAAACAAAAACTTCTAGGTAGGTCTGACTTAGACCTACATTTCGATAATTGACATCCTTCGGCAAAAATCAACAGGAAGTTAAAAATTGCCCCTTCAAAATAAAAGTTTTGTGAAAACCCGTCACCTTTCTTCAAAAGTTATCTCCTCTGAGCCCGTTTGTCGTTTCGGCTTCAAACTCGCACAGGGGAGACTTTGAACCCTTCTGATTAAAAGTATAGATCAAAGTTTTGATAAGTTTTCAGGTTTTGATTTTACGCGCCTTCAAAAAACCCCTGCGCAACTTTTCCTAAAAAATGACGTTTTTGCCTCTTTGAGCTGTAATTTGACCCAGTTAAAATGCTTGTAAGTGCTAGTTAAAGCTCTGTTATGCAGACCGAAAGCCATTTATCAACAACATCCAGAATCGCCGATCTGTAATTTCACCCCCTTAACATGCTTCAAAACTCACCACATTTTACACACATATCAGGACTGGCAAAAACTGCCATCTAATAAAAAACCAAACCCCAAAAATCTAAATTGCGCTTAGCGCCCCCTAGGAAAAAACCCACACAAAACTGCATGTAACTTCTGTTACAAACGTCGTAGAGACATGAAATAAAAACCTCTATGTTGGTTTGACTAAGATCGGGACCCGGGACACGGCGGCGGCGGCCAACGGCGGACCCGACCAACGCTGCTTGCAGCTTTAATTATTATTATTCTTTATTATTCCGCCGCCGTTTCCAGCTGAAATTTGACCCACTTAACATGCTTCAAAACTCACCATATTTGACACACACATCAGGATCTGCGAAAATTGCCATCTAATAAAAAAACCGAGCACTAAAAATCAAAATTGCGCGCTAGCGCCCCCTAGGAAGAAACAAAAAACGGACTGCTTGTAACTTCCATTAGGAATGTCGTAGAGACTTGAAACAAAAACCTATATGAAGGTCTGACTTAGATGAACATTTCCAATAAAAATGTTCTATACCTAAAATCAACAGGAAGTTGGCAAAAACGCCTTCAAAGCAAAATTTTCGCAAAAAATGCTATTTTTGCCTCTTTGAGCTGTAATTTGACCCCCTTAAAATGCTTCAAAACTCACCAAACTTGGCACACACCTCAGGACTGGCAGAAATTGCGATCTAATGAAAATAAAAAATAATAAAACTCAAAATTGCGCTCTAGCGCAATTTTTGAATAAAACACAGAAAAAACTGCTCCTAGGAAGAGAAAACAGACAAAACTGCTTGTAACTTCCAGTAGGAATGTCGGACAGACATGAAACAAAAACTTCTAGGTAGGTCTGACTTAGACCTACATTTCGATAATTTACATCCTTCGGCAAAAATCAACAGGAAGTTAAAAATTGCCCCTTCAAAATAAAAGTTTTGTGAAAACCCGTCACCTTTTTCAAATCGACACTTCTCCCAGTGCGTTTGTCGTTTCGGCTTCAAACTCGCACAGGAGAGAGTTTGGACACTTCTGATTAAAAGTATAGATCAAAGTTTTGATTACTGCTCCGGTTTGGATTTTACGCGCCTTCAAAAAACCCCTGCGCAACTTTTCCTAAAAAATGAAGTTTTTGACTCTTTGAGCTGTAATTTCACCCACTTAAAATGCTTCAAAGTGCTAGTTAAAGCTCTGTTATGCAGACCGAAAGCCATTTATCAACAACATCCAGAATCGCCAATCTGTAATTTCACCCCCTTAACATGCTTCAAAACTCACCAAATTTTACACACATATCAGGACTGGCAAAAACTGCCATCTAATAAAAAACCAAACCCCAAAAATCTAAATTGTGCTTAGCGCCCCCTAGGAAAAAACCCAGACAAAACTGCTTGTAACTTCCGTTAGGAATGTCGTAGAGACATGAAACAAAAACCTCTGTGTAGGTCTGACTTAGACCTACATTTCCAATAAAAAACGTCTATACCCAAAATCAACAGAAATTTTGCAAAAACTCATTCAAAGCAAAATTTTCGCCAAAAAATGCTATTTTTGCCTCTTTGAGCTGCAATTTGACCCCCTTAAAATGCTTCAAAGTGCAAGTTAAAGCTATACAATGCCAGGCGAAAGCCATTTATCAACAACATCCAGAAACGCAAATCTGTAATTTGACCCCCTTAACATGCTTCAAAACTCACCAAATTTTACACACACATCAGGAATGGTGAAAATTGCCATCCAATAAAAAAACCAAACCCCAAAAATGAAAATTGTATTCTAGCGCCCCCTAGGAAAATAAACTGATAAAACTGCTTGTAAATTCTGTTAGGAATGTCGTAGAGTGATGAAACAAAAACTTCTATGGAGGTCTGACTAAGATCGGGACTCGGGACACGGCGGCGGCGGCCAACGGCGGACCCGACCAACGCTGCTTGTTCTTTATTATTCCGCTCCGTCGCGCCCCAACATCACCCCCTTAACATGCTTCAAAACTCACCAAAGTTGACACACGCGTCGGTCTACCGTGACACCACAACATATTAAGCAACCAAACCCCAAAAATGAAAATTGCGCTCTAGCGCCCCCTAAAACGAAACAAAAAACAGACTGCTTGTAACTTCCGTTAGGAATGTCGTAGAGACATGAAACAAAAACCTCTGTGTAGGTCTGACTGAGATCTACATTTCCAATAAAAAATGTCTATACCCAAAATCAACAGAAATTTTGCAAAAACTCATTCAAAGCAAAATTTTAGCAAAAAATGCTATTTTTGCCTCTTTGAGCTGCAATTTGACCCCCTTAAAATGCTTCAAAACTCACCAAACTTGGCACACACATCAGGACTGGCAGAAATTGCAATCTAATGAAAAAAAAAAAAAAAAAAACTCAAAATTGCGCTCTAGCGCAATTTTTTAATAAAACACAGAAAAAACTGCTTCCAGGAAGAAAACACAGACAAAACTGCTTGTAACTTCCGGTAGGAATGCCGGAAAGACATGAAACAAAAACTTCTAGGTAGGTCTGACTTAGACCTACATTTCGATAATTGACATCCTTCGGCAAAAATCAACAGGAAGTTAAAAATTGCACCTTCAAAATAAAAGTTTAGTGAAAACCCGTCACCTTTTTCAAATCGATACTCCTCCCAGTGCGTTTGTCGTTTCGGCTTCAAACTCGCACAGGAGAGAGATTGAACCCTTCTGATTAAAAGTATAGATCAAAGTTTTGATAAGTTCTCAGGTTTTGATTTTACGCGCCTTCAAAGAACCCCTGCGCAAATTTTCCTAAAAAATGTCGTTTTTGCCTCTTTGAGCTGTAATTTGACCTACTTAAAATGCTTCAAAGTGCAAGTTAAAGCTCTGTTATGCAGACCGAAAGCCATTTATCAACAACATCCAGAATCGCCGATCTGTAATTTCACCCCCTTAACATGCTTCAAAACTCACCAAATTTTGCACACACATCAGGACTGGCAATAACTGCCAACTAACAAAAAACCAAACCCCAAAAATCGAAATTGCGCTTAGCGCCCCCTAGGAAAAAACCCAGACAAAACTGCATGTAACTTCTGTTAGAAATGTCGTATAGACATGGAATAAAAACCTCTATGTTGGTTTGACTTATATCGGGACTCGGGACACGGCGGCGGCGGCCAACGGCGGACCCGACCAACGCTGCTTGCAGCTTTAATTAGGGTCCGCCCTGCAATGGCAAAGGACATCCATGTCCTTTGCCATGCAAGGACCCTATTGAATCTGCTGCGTTTTATTATTATTATTATTATTGTTTATTCCGCACCTTCTCACCCTAATTTGACCCCCTTAACATGCTTCAAAACTCACCAAAGTTGACACACACGTCGGTGTACTGGGACAGCCCAACTTATTAAGCAACCAAACCCCAAAAATGAAAATTGCGCACTAGCGCCCCCTAGGAAAAAAAAAAACAGACTGCTTGTAACTTCCGTCAGGAATGTCGTAGAGACATGAAACAAAAACCTCTGTGTAGGTCTGACTTAGACCTACATTTCCAATAAAAAATGTCTATACCCAAAATCAACAGAAATTTTGCAAAAACTCATTCAAAGCAACATTTTCGCAAAAAAATGCTATTTTTGCCTCTTTGAGCTGCAATTTGACCCCCTTAGAATGCTTCAAAACTCACCAAACTTGGCACACACATCAGGACTGGCAGAAATTGCGATCTAATGAAAAAAAATAATAATAAAACTCAAAATTGCGCTCTAGCGCAATTTTTCAATAAAACACAGAAAAAACTGCTTCCAGGAAGAAAACACAGACAAAACTGCTTGTAACTTCCGGTAGGAATGTCGGAAAGACATGAAACAAAAACTTCTAGGTAGGTCTGACTTAGACCTACATTTCGATAATTGACATCCTTCGGCAAAAATCAACAGGAAGTTAAAAATTGCCCCTTCAAAATAAAAGTTTTGTGAAAACCCGTCACCTTTCTTCAAAAGTTATCTCCTCTGAGCCCGTTTGTCGTTTCGGCTTCAAACTCGCACAGGAGAGAGTTTGGACACTTCTGATTAAAAGTATAGATCAAAGTTTTGATAAGTTTTCAGGTTTTGATTTTACGCGCCTTCAAAAAACCCCTGCGCAACTTTTCCTAAAAAATGACGTTTTTGCCTCTTTGAGCTGTAATTTGACCCACTTAAAATGCTTGTAAGTGCTAGTTAAAGCTCTGTTATGCAGACCGAAAGCCATTTATCAACAACATCCAGAATCGCCGATCTGTAATTTCACCCCCTTAACATGCTTCAAAACTCACCAAATTTTACACACATATCAGGACTGGCAAAAACTGCCATCTAATAAAAAACCAAACCCCAAAAATCTAAATTGCGCTTAGCGCCCCCTAGGAAAAAACCCAGACAAAACTGCATGTAACTTCTGTTAGAAATGTCGTAGAGACATGAAATAAAAACCTCTATGTTGGTTTGACTAAGATTGGGACCCGGGACACGGCGGCGGCGGCCAACGGCGGACCCGACCAACGCTGCTTGCAGCTTTAATTATTATTATTCTTCCGCAGCTTTGAACCCTAATTTGACCCACTGACCATGCTTCAAAACTCACCAAATTTGGCACACACATCGGTAAGGCTTGGCAAAAACACATATTAAGCAACCAAACCCCAAAAATGAAAAATGCGCGCTAGCGCCCCCTACGAAAAAAAAAAACCAGACTGCTTGTAACTTCCGGTAGGAATGTCGTAGAGACATGAAACAAAATCCTCTATGTAGAACTGACCTAGGCCTAAATTCCCCATCAGAAACTCCTATACCTAAAATCAACAGAAATTTTGCAAAACCCTTTCAAAGCAAAATTTTCACCAAAAAACGCTATTTTTGCCCCTTTGAGCTGTAATTTGACCCCCTTAACATGCTTCAAAACTCACTAAACTTGGAACACACATCAGGACTGGCAGAAATTGTGATCTAATGAAAAAAAAAAAAAAAAAATCTCAAAATTGGGCTCTAGCGCAATTTTTCAATAAAACACAGAAAAAACTGCTTCCAGGAAGAAACCACAGACAAAACTGCTTGTAACTTCGGGTTAGAATGCCGGAAAGACATGAAACAAAAACTTCTATGTAGGTCTCACTTAAACCTACATTTTAGTAATCGACAGCTAGCAGAAATAATGAACAGGAAGTTGGCAATTACCCCTTCAAAATAAAAGTTTTGTGAAAACCCGTCACCTTTCTTCAAAAGTTATCTCCTCTGAGCGCGTTTGTCGTTTTGGCTTCAAACTCGCTCAGGAGAGAGTTTGGACCCTTCTGAATAAAAGTATAGATCAAAGTTTTGATAAGTTTTAAGGTTTTGATTTTACGCGCCTTCAAAGAACCCCTGCGCAAAGTTTCCTAAAAAATTTCATTTTCGCCTCTTTGAGCTGTAATTTGACCCCCTTAAAATGCTTCAAAACTCACCAAACTTGGCACACACATCAGGACTGGCAACAATTGCGATCTAGTGAAAAAACCAAACTCCAAAACTCAAAATTGCGCTCTAGCGCCCCCTAGGAATACAACACAGACAATACCATAATTTGACCCCCTTAACATGCTTCAAAACTCACCAAATTTGACACACACATTGGTATGGAGGGGCAGACCAACTTATTAGGTAACCAAACCCCAAAAATTTAAATTGCGCGCTAGCGCCCCCTAGGAAGAGACAAAAAACAGACTGATTGTAACTTCCGTTAGGAATGTCGTAGAGAGATGAAACAAAAACCTCTGTGTAGGTCTGACTTAGACCTACATTTCCAATAAAAAACGTCTATACCCAAAATCAACAGAAATTTTGCAAAAACTCATTCAAAGCAAAATTTTCGTAAAAAATGCTATTTTTGGCTCTTTCAGCTGTAATTTGACCCCCTTAAAATGCTTCAAAACTCACCAAACTTGGCACACACATCAGGACTGGCAGAAATTGTGATCTAGTGAAAAAAACAAACCTTAAAACTCAAAATTGCACTCTATTGCAATTTTTGAATAAAACACAGAAAAAACTGCTCCTAGGAAGAGGAGACAGATCAAACTGCTTGTAACTTCTGGTAGGAACGTCAGACAGACATGAAACAAAAACCTCAATGTAGGTCTCACTTAGAACTACATTTTGATGATTGATATATTTCAGTTGAAATCAACAGGAAGTTGCCAATTACCCCTTCAAAATAAAAGTTTTGTAAAAAGCCGTCACCTTTTTCCAGACAAAACTGCTTGTAACTTCTGTTAGGAATGTCGTAGAGACATGAAACAAATACCTCTATGTTGGTCTGACTAAGATCGGGACTCGGGACACGGCGGCGGCGGCGGCGGCCAACGGCGGACCCGACCAACGCTGCTTGCAGCTTTAATTATTATTATTCTTTCTTTCTTTCTTTCTTTATTCCGCACCGTTGCGCACCAACATCACCCCCTTAACATGCTTCAAAACTCACCAAAGTTGACACACACGTCGGTCTACCGTGACACCACAACATATTAAGCAACCGAACCCCAAAAATGATAATTGCGCTCTAGCGCCCCCTAAAAGGAAACAAAAAACAGACTGCTTGTAACTTCCGTTAGGAATGTCGTAGAGACATGAAACAAAAACCTCTGTGTAGGTCTGACTTAGACCTAAATTCCATAATTGTATCTTCTGGGGCCAAAATCAACAAAAAATTTTCAAAAACCCATTCAAAGCCAAATTTTCACAAAAAATGCAATTTTTGCCTCTTTGAGCTGCAATTTGCCCCCCTTAAAATACTTCAAAACTCACCAAACTTGGCAGACACATCAGGACTGGCAGAAATTGCGATCTAATGAAAAAAAAAAAAAAAAAAACTCAAAATTGCGCTGTAGCGCAATTTTTTAATAAAACACAGAAAAAACTGCTTCCAGGAAGAAAACACAGACAAAACTGCTTGTAACTTCCGGTAGGAATGTCGGAAAGACATGAAACAAAAACTTCTAGGTAGGTCTGACTTAGACCTACATTTCGATAATCGACATCCTTCGGCAAAAATCAACAGGAAGTTAAAAATTGCCCCTTCAAAATAAAAGTTTTGTGAAAACCCGTCACCTTTTTCAAATCGAAACTCCTCCCAGTGCGTTTGTCGTTTCGGCTTCAAACTCGCACAGGAGAGAGATTGAACCCTTTTAAAAAAAGTGGTCGAACAAATTTTTGATAAGTTCTCCGGTTTGGATTTTACGCGCCTTCAAAAAACCCCTGCGCAAAGTTTCCTAAAAAATGTCTTTTTTGCCTCTTTAAACTGTAATTTGACCTACTTAAAATGCTTCAAAGTGCAAGTTAAAGCCCTACTATGCCAAGCAAAAGCCATTTATCAACAACATCCAGAATTGTCGATCTGTAATTTCACCCCCTTAACATGCTTCAAAACTCACCAAATTTTACACACATATCAGGACTAGCAAAAACTGCCATCTAATAAAAAACCAAACCCCAAAAATCTAAATTGCGCTTAGCGCCCCCTAGGAAAAAACCCAGACAAAACTGCATGTAACTTCTGTTAGAAATGTCGTAGAGACATGAAATAAAAACCTCTCTGTTGGTTTGACTAAGATCGGGACCCGGGACACGGCGGCGGCGGCCAACGGCGGACCCGACCAACGCTGCTTGCAGCTTTAATTATTATTATTATTATTATTATTCCGCAGCTTCGAACCCTAATTTGACCCACTGACCATGCTCCAAAACTCACCAAATTTGGCACACACATCGGTAAGGCTTGGCAAAAACACATATTAAGCAACCAAACCCCAAAAATGAAAAATGCGCGCTAGCTTCCCCTACGAAAAAAAAAAAACAGATTGCTTCAAACTTCCGTTAGGAATGTCGTAAAGACATGGAACAAAAACCTCTATGTAGGTCTGACTTAGACCTAGATTCCCCATTAGAAATGCCTATACCTAAAATCAACAGAAATTTTGCAAAAACCCATTTAAAGCAAAATTTTCGCTAAAAAATGCTATTTTTGCCCCTTTGAGCTGTAATTTGACCCCCTTAAAATGCTTCAAAACTCACCAAACTTGGCACACACATCAGGACTGGCAGAAATTGCAATCTAATGAAAAAAAATAATAATAAAACTAAAAATTGCGCTCTAGCGCAATTTTTCAATAAAACACAGAAAAAACTGCTTCCAAGAAGAAAACACAGACAAAACTCCTTGTAACTTCCGGTAGGAATGCCGGAAAGACATGAAACAAAAACTTCTAGGTAGGTCTGACTTAGACCTACATTTCGATAATTGACATCCTTCGGCAAAAATCAACAGGAAGTTAAAAATTGCCCCTTCAAAATAAAAGTTTTGTGAAAACCCGTCACCTTTCTTCAAAAGTTATCTCCTCTGAGCCCGTTTGTCGTTTCGGCTTCAAACTCGCACAGGGGAGACTTTGAACCCTTCTGATTAAAAGTATAGATCAAAGTTTTGATAAGTTTTAAGGTTTTGATTTTACGCGCCTTCAAAAAAACCCTGCGCAAATTTTCCTAAAAAATGACGTTTTTGCCTCTTTGAGCTGTAATTTGACCCACTTAAAATGCTTCAAAGTGCAAGTTAAAGCTCTGTTATGCAGACCGAAAGCCATTTATCAACAACATCCAGAATCGCCGATCTGTAATTTCACCCCCTTAACATGCTTCAAAACTCACCAAATTTTACACACATATCAGGACTGGCAAAAACTGCCATCTAATAAAAAACCAAACCCCAAAAATCTAAATTGCGCTTAGCGCCCCCTAGGAAAAAACCCAGAAAAAACTGCATGTAACTTCTGTTAGAAATGTCGTAGAGACATGAAATAAAAACCTCTATGTTGGTTTGACTAAGATCGGGACCCGGGACACGGCGGCGGCGGCCAACGGCGGACCCGACCAACGCTGCTTGCAGCTTTAATTAGGGTCCGCCCTGCAATGGCAAAGGACATCCATGTCCTTTGCCATGCAAGGACCCTATTGAATCTGCTGCGTTTTATTATTATTATTATTGTTTATTCCGCACCTTCTCACCCTAATTTGACCCCCTTAACATGCTTCAAAACTCACCAAAGTTGACACACACGTCGGTGTACTAGGACAGCCCAACATATTAAGCAACCATACCCCAAAAATGAAAATTGCGCACTAGCGCCCCCTAGGAAAAAAAAAAAAACAGACTGCTTGTAACTTCCGTCAGGAATGTCGTAGAGACATGAAACAAAAACCTCTGTGTAGGTCTGACTTAGACCTACATTTCCAATAAAAAATGTCTATACCCAAAATCAACATAAATTTTGCAAAAACTCATTCAAAGCAACATTTTCGCAAAAAAATGCTATTTTTGCCTCTTTGAGCTGCAATTTGACCCCCTTAGAATGCTTCAAAACTCACCAAACTTGGCAGACACACCAGGACTGGCAGAAATTGCGATCTAATGAAAAAAAAAATTAATAAAACTCAAAATTGCGCTCTAGAGCAATTTTTGAATAAAACACAGACAAAACTGCTTTCAGGAGGAAAACACAGACAAAACTGCTTGTAACTTCCGGTAGGAATGCCGGAAAGACATGAAACAAAAACCACGATGTAGGTCTCACTTAGACCTACATTTTAATAATCGACAGCCTGCAGAAAAAATCAACAGGAAGTTGTCAATTACCCCTTCAAAATAAAAGTTTGGTGAAAATCCGTCACCTTTCTTCAAAAGTTATCTCCTCTGAGCGCGTTTGTCGTTTCGGCTTCAAACTCGCACAGGAGAGAGTTTGAACCCTTCTGATTAAAAGTATAGATCAAAATTTTGATAAGTTTTAAGGGTTTGATTTTACGCGCCTTCAAAGATCCGCTGCGCAAATTTTCCTAAAAAAGATAATTTTTACCTCTTTGAGCTGTAATTTGACCCCCTTAAAATGCTTCAAAACTCACCAAACTTGGCACACACATCAGGACTGGCAACCATTGCGATCTAGTGAAAAAAACTAACCCCAAAACTCAAAATTGTGCTCTAGCGCCCCCTAGGAATACAACACAGACAAACTGCTCCTAGGAAGAAAACAAAGACAAAACTGCTTGTAACTTCCGGTAGGAATGTCAAAGAGACATGAAACAAAAACCACTATGTAGGTCTGACTTAGACCTACATTTGAATAACTAACATACTTTGGCCAAAATCAACAGGAAGCTTGATATTTTCACTTCAATACAACAACTGCATTACTTTCACAATGCATTAAATAGTGTCACCAAGGCTTCTCCTGCCGTGGGGCTCGGGGACAGCAACCCAAGGCGCGCTCGCACCTTCGCACCCTAATTTGACCCCCTTAACATGCTTCAAAACTCACCAAATTTGGCACACACATCGGTATGGAGCGGCAGACCAACTTATTAAGCAACCAAACCCCAAAAATGAAAATTGCGCGCTAGCGCCCCCTAGGAAGAGACAAAAAACAGACTGCGTGTAACTTCCGTTAGGAATGTCGTAGAGACATGAAACAAAAACCTCTATGTAGGTCTGACTTAGACCTACATTTCCAATGAAATACTTCTGTACCGAAAATCAACAGGAAGTTGGCAAAAACCCCTTCAAAACTAAATTTTTGCAAAAAATGCCTTTTTTGCCTCTTTGAACTGATATTTGACCCCCTTAAAATGCTTCAAAGTGCAAGTTAAAGCTATACTATGCCAAGCGAAAGCCATTTATCAACAACATCCAGAAACGCCAATCTGTAATTTGACCCCCTTAACATGCTTCAAAACTCACCAAATTTGACACACACGTCGGTATGGAGCGGCAGACCAACTTATTGAGCAACCAAACCCCAAAAATGAAAATTGCCCGCTAGCGCCCCCTAGGAAGAGACAAAAAACAGACTGCTTGTAACTTCCCTTAGGAATGTCGTAGAGACATGAAACAAAAACCTCTGTGTAGGTATAACTTAGACCTACATTTCCAATAAACACTTCTGTACCCAAAATCAACAGGAAGTTGGCAAAAACCCCTTCAAAACAAAATTTTCGCAAAATATGACTTTTTTGCCTCTTTGAACTGAAATTTGACCCCCTTAAAATGCTTCAAAGTGCAAGTTAGAGCTATACAATGCCAAGCGAAAGCATTTTATCAACAACATCCAGAAACGCAAATCTATAATTTGACCCCCTTAACATGCTTCAAAACTCACCAAATTTTACACACACATCAGGACTGGTGAAAATTGCCATCCAATAAAAAAACCAAACCCCAAAAATGAAAATTGTGCTCTAGCGCCCCCTAGGAAAATAAACTGATTAAACTGCTTATAAATTCTATTAGGAATGTCGTAGAGTGATGAAACAAAAACTTCTATGGAGGTCTGACTAAGATCGGGACTCGGGACACGGCGGCGGCGGCGGCGGCGGCGGCGGACCCGACCAACGCTGCTTGCAGCTTTAATTATTATTATTATTCCGCAGCTTCGAACCCTAATTTGACCCACTGACCATGCTCCAAAACTCACCAAATTTGGCACACACATCGGTAAGGCTTGGCAAAAACACATATTAAGCAACCAAACCCCAAAAATGAAAAATGCGCGCTAGCGCCCCCTACGGAAAAAAAAAAACAGACTGCTTGTAACTTCCATTAGGAATGTCGTAAAGACATGGAACAAAAACCTCTATGTAGGTCTGACTTAGACCTAGATTCCCCATTAGAAATGCCTATACCTAAAATCACCAGAAATTTGGCAAAAACCCATTCAAAGCAAAATTTTCGCTAAAAAATGCTATTTTTGCCTCTTTGAGCTGTAATTTGACCCCCTTAACATGCTTCAAAACTCACCAAACTTGGCAGACACATCAGGACTGGCAGAAATTGCAATCTAATGAAAAAAAAAAACAAAAAAACTCAAAATTGCGCAAAATGAGCGCAATTTTTCAATAAAACACAGAAAAAACTGCTTCCAGGAAGAAAACACAGACAAAACTGCTTGTAACTTCGGGTAGGAATGTCGGAAAGACATGAAACAAAAACTTCTATGTAGGTCTCACTTAAACCTACATTTTAGTAATTGACAGCTAGCAGAAAAAATCAACAGGAAGTTGGCAATTACCCCTTCAAAATAAAAGTTTTGTAAAAAGCCGTCACCTTTTTCCAGACAAAACTGCTTGTAACTTCCGTTAGGAATGTCGTAGGGACATGAAACAAAAACCTCTATGTAGGTCTGACTTAGACCTACATTTCCATTAAACACTTCTATACCTAAAATCAACAGGAAGTTGACAAAACCCCTTCAAAACAAAATATTTGCAAAAAATGCCTTTTTTGCCTCTTTGAACTGATATTTGACCCCCTTAAAATGCTTCAAAGTGCCAGTTAAAGCTATACTATGCCAAGCGAAAGCCATTTATCAACAACATCCAGAAACACCAATCTGTAATTTGACCCCCTTAACATGCTTCAAAACTCACCAAATTTTACACACACATCAGGACTGGTGAAAATTGCCATCCAATAAAAAAACAAACCCCAAGAATGAAAATTGTGCTCTAGCTCCCCCTAGGAAAAATAACTGACAAAACTGCTTGTAAATTCTGTTAGGAATGTCATAGAGTGATGAAACAAAAACTTCTATGGAGGTCTGATTAAGATCGGGACTCGGGACACGGCGGCGGCGGCGGCGGACCCGACCAACGCTGCTTGCAGCTTTAATTATTATTATTATTGTTTATTCCGCACCTTCTCACCCTAATTTGACCCCCTTAACATGCTTCAAAACTCACCAAAGTTGACACACACGTCGGTCTACTAGGACAGCCCAACATATTAAGCAACCATACCTCAAAAATGAAAATTGCGCACTAGCGCCCCCTAGGAAAAAAAAAAAAACAGACTGCTTGTAACTTCCGTCAGGAATGTCGTAGAGACATGAAACAAAAACCTCTGTGTAGGTCTGACTTAGACCTACATTTCCAATAAAAAATGTCTATACCCAAAATCAACAGAAATTTTGCAAAAACTCATTCAAAGCAACATTTTCGCAAAAAAATGCTATTTTTGCCTCTTTGAGCTGCAATTTGACCCCCTTAAAATGCTTCAAAACTCACCAAACTTGGCAGACACACCAGGACTGGCAGAAATTGCGATCTAATGAAAAAAAAAATTAATAAAACTCAAAATTGCGCTCTAGAGCAATTTTTGAATAAAACACAGACAAAACTGCTTTCAGGAGGAAAACACAGACAAAACTGCTTGTAACTTCCGGTAGGAATGCCGGAAAGACATGAAACAAAAACCACGATGTAGGTCTCACTTAGACCTACATTTTAATAATTGACAGCTTGCAGAAAAAATCAACAGGAAGTTGTCAATTACCCCTTCAAAATAAAAGTTTTGTGAAAATCCGTCACCTTTCTTCAAAAGTTATCTCCTCTGAGCGCGTTTGTCGTTTCGGCTTCAAACTCGCACAGGAGAGAGTTTGAACCCTTCTGATTAAAAGTATAGATCAAAATTTTGATAAGTTTTAAGGGTTTGATTTTACGCGCCTTCAAAGATCCGCTGCGCAAATTTTCCTAAAAAAGATAATTTTTACCTCTTTGAGCTGTAATTTGACCCCCTTAAAATGCTTCAAAACTCACCAAACTTGGCACACACATCAGGACTGGCAACAATTGCGATCTAGTTATTAGGGTCCGCCCTGCAATGGCAAAGGACATCCATGTCCTTTGCCATGCAAGGACCCTATTGAATCTGCTGCGTTTTATTATTAGGGTCCGCCCTGCAATGGCAAAGGACATCCATGTCCTTTGCCATGCAAGGACCCTATTGAATCTGTAGCGTTTTATTATTCTTATTATTATTCTTTCTTTCTTCCGCACCGATACTCGCATATGCGCTGTATTTTGACCCACTGACCATGCCTCAAAGCACACCAAATTTGACACACGCGTCGGTGAGGAGTTTCTTCCCAACATATTAGGGACCCGAACCAGAAAAATCAAAATTGCGCAATAGCGCCCCCTAGGAAAAGACAAAAAATGGATTGCTTGTAACTTCCGGTAGGAATGTCGTAGAGACATGAAACAAAATCCTCTATGTAGAACTGACCTAGACCTAAATTCCCCATCAGAAACTCCTATACCCAAAATCAACAGAAATTTTGCAAAACCCTTTCAAAGCAAAATTTTCACCAAAAATGCTATTTTTGCCTCTTTGAGCTGTAATTTGACCCCCTTAAAATGCTTCAAAACTCACCAAACTTGGCAGACACATCAGGACTGGCAGAAATTGTGATCTAATGAAAAAAAAAAATTCTAAAACTCAAAATTGCGTTCTACAAAATTTTTGGAATGAAACACAGAAAAAACTGCTTCTAGGAAGAAAACACAGACAAAACTGCTTGTAACTTCCGGTATGAATGTCGGAAAGACATGAAACAAAAACTTCTATGTAGGTCTCGCTTAGACCTACATTTTAATAATTGACAGCTAGCAGAAAAAATCAACAGGAAGTTGGCAATTACCCCTTCAAAATAAAAGTTTTGTGAAAACCCGTCACCTTTTTTCAAAAGTTATCTCCTCTGAGCGAGTTTGTCGTTTCGGCTTCAAACTCGCACAGGAGAGAGTTTCAACCCTTTTGATTAAAAGTATAGATCAAAATTGTGATAAGTTTTAAGGGTTTGATTTTACGCGCCTTCAAAGATCCCCTGCGCAAATTTTCCTAAAAAAGATAATTTTTACCTCTTTGAGCTGTAATTTGACCCCCTTAAAATGCTTCAAAACACACCAAACTTGGCACACACATCAGGACTGGCAACAATTGCGAGCTGATAAAAAAACCAAACCCCAAAACTCAAAATTGTGCTCTAGCGCCCCCTAGGAATACAACACAGACAAACTACTCCTAGGAAGAAAACAAAGACAAAACTGCTTGTAACTTCCGGTAGGAATGTCGTAGAGACATGAAACAAAAACCACTATGTAGGTCTGACTTAGACCTACATTTGAATAATTAACATACTTTGGCAAAAATCAACAGGGAGCTTGATATTTTCACTTCAATACAACAACTGCATTACTTTCACAATGCATTAAATAGTGTCACCAAGGCTTCTCCTGCCGTGGGGCTCGGGGACAGCAACCCAAGGCGCGCTCGCACCTTCGCACCCTAATTTGACCCCCTTAACTTGCTTCAAAACTCACCAAAATTGACACACACATCGGTATGGAGCGGCAGACCAACTTATTAAGCAACCAAACCCCGAAAATGAAAATTGCGCGCTAGCGCCCCCTAGGAAGAGACAAAAAACAGACTGCTTGTAACTTCCGTTAGGAATGTCGTAGAGACATGAAACAAAAACCTCTGTGTAGGTCTGACTTAGACCTACATTTCCAATAAACACTGCTGTACCTAAAATCAACAGGAAGTTGGCAAAAACCCCTTCAAAACAAAATTTTCGCAAAATATGCCTTTTTTGCCTCTTTGAACTGAAATGTGACCCCCTTAAAATGCTTCAAAGTGCAAGTTAGAGCTATACAATGCCAAGCGAAAGCCATTTATCAACAACATCCAGAAACGCAAATCTATAATTTGACCCCCTTAACATGCTTCAAAACTCACCAAATTTTACACACACATCAGGACTGGTGAAAATTGCCATCCAATAAAAAAACCAAACCCCAAAAATGAAAATTGTGCTCTAGCGCCCCCTAGGAAAATAAACTGATAAAACTGCTTGTAAATTCTGTTAGGAATGTCGTAGACTGATGAAACTAAAACTTCTATGGAGGTCTGACTAAGATCGGGACTCGGGACACGGCGGCGGCGGCCAACGGCGGACCCGACCAACGCTGCTTGCAGCTTTAATTAGGGTCCGCCCTGCAATGGCAAAGGACATCCATGTCCTTTGCCATGCAAGGACCCTATTGAATCTGCTGCGTTTTATTATTATTCTTTATTATTCCGCCGCCGTTTCCAGCTGAAATTTGACCCACTTAACATGCTTCAAAACTCACCATATTTGACACACACATCAGGATCTGCGAAAATTGCCATCTAATAAAAAAACCGAGCACTAAAAATCAAAATTGCGCGCTAGCGCCCCCTAGGAAGAAACAAAAAACGGACTGCTTGTAACTTCCATTAGGAATGTCGTAGAGACTTGAAACAAAAACCTATATGAAGGTCTGACTTTGATGAACATTTCCAATAAAAATGTTCTATACCTAAAATCAACAGGAAGTTGGCAAAAACGCCTTCAAAGCAAAATTTTCGCAAAAAATGCTATTTTTGCCTCTTTGAGCTGTAATTTGACCCCCTTAAAATGCTTCAAAACTCACCAAACTTGGCACACACCTCAGGACTGGCAGAAATTGCGATCTAATGAAAATAAAAAATAATAAAACTCAAAATTGCGCTCTAGCGCAATTTTTGAATAAAACACAGAAAAAACTGCTCCTAGGAAGAGAAAACAGACAAAACTGCTTGTAACTTCCAGTAGGAATGTCGGACAGACATGAAACAAAAACTTCTAGGTAGGTCTGACTTAGACCTACATTTCGATAATTTACATCCTTCGGCAAAAATCAACAGGAAGTTAAAAATTGCCCCTTCAAAATAAAAGTTTTGTGAAAACCCGTCACCTTTTTCAAATCGACACTTCTCCCAGTGCGTTTGTCGTTTCGGCTTCAAACTCGCACAGGAGAGAGTTTGGACACTTCTGATTAAAAGTATAGATCAAAGTTTTGATTACTGCTCCGGTTTGGATTTTACGCGCCTTCAAAAAACCCCTGCGCAACTTTTCCTAAAAAATGACGTTTTTGACTCTTTGAGCTGTAATTTCACCCACTTAAAATGCTTCAAAGTGCTAGTTAAAGCTCTGTTATGCAGACCGAAAGCCATTTATCAACAACATCCAGAATCGCCAATCTGTAATTTCACCCCCTTAACATGCTTCAAAACTCACCAAATTTTACACACATATCAGGACTGGCAAAAACTGCCATCTAATAAAAAACCAAACCCCAAAAATCTAAATTGCGCTTAGCGCCCCCTAGGAAAAAACCCAGACAAAACTGCTTGTAACTTCCGTTAGGAATGTCGTAGAGACATGAAACAAAAACCTCTGTGTAGGTCTGACTTAGACCTACATTTCCAATAAAAAACGTCTATTCCCAAAATCAACAGAAATTTTGCAAAAACTCATTCAAAGCAAAATTTTCGCCAAAAAATGCTATTTTTGCCTCTTTGAGCTGCAATTTGACCCCCTTAAAATGCTTCAAAGTGCAAGTTAAAGCTATACAATGCCAGGCGAAAGCCATTTATCAACAACATCCAGAAACGCAAATCTGTAATTTGACCCCCTTAACATGCTTCAAAACTCACCAAATTTTACACACACATCAGGAATGGTGAAAATTGCCATCCAATAAAAAAACCAAACCACAAATATGACAATTGTGCTCTAGCGCCCCCTAGGAAAATAAACTGATAAAACTGCTTGTAAATTCTGTTAGGAATGTCGTAGAGTGATGAAACAAAAACTTCTATGTAGGTCTGACTAAGATCGAGACTCGGGACACGGCGGCGGCGGCGGCGGCCAACGGCGGACCCGACCAACGCTGCTTGCAGCTTTAATTATTATTATTATTCCGCCGCCTCTTTGAACCTTAATTTGACCCACTGACCATGCCCCAAAACTCACCAAATTTCACACACTCATCGGAACTGGCGAAAATTGCCATCTAATAAAAAAACCAAACCCCAAAAATGAAAAATGCACGCTAGCGCCCCCTACGAAAAAAAAAAAACAGACTGCTTGTAACTTCCATTAGGAATGTCGTAAAGACATGGAACAAAAACCTCTATGTAGGTCTGACTTAGACCTAGATTCCCCATCAGAAATGCCTATACCCAAAATCAACAGAAATTTTCCAAAAACTCATTCAAAGCAAAATTTTCGCCAAAAATGCTATTTTTGCCTCTTTGAGCTGCAATTTGACCCCCTTAAAATGCTTCAAAACTCACCAAACTTGGCACACACATCAGGACTGGCAGAAATTGCGATCTAATGAAAAAAAATAATAATAAAACTCAAAATTGCGCTCTAGCGCAATTTTTCAATAAAACACAGAAAAAACTGCTTCCAGGAAGAAAACACAGACAAAACTGCTTGTAACTTCCGGTAGGAATGCCGGAAAGACATGAAACAAAAACTTCTAGGTAGGTCTGACTTTGACCTACATTTCGATAATTGACATCCTTCGGCAAAAATCAACAGGAAGTTAAAAATTGCCCCTTCAAAATAAAAGTTTTGTGAAAACCCGTCACCTTTCTTCAAAAGTTATCTCCTCTGAGCCCGTTTGTCGTTTCGGCTTCAAACTCGCACAGGAGAGAGTTTGGACACTTCTGATTAAAAGTATAGATCAAAGTTTTGATTACTGCTCCGGTTTGGATTTTACGCGCCTTCAAAAATCCCCTGCGCAACTTTTCCTAAAAAATGACGTTTTTGCCTCTTTGAGCTGTCATTTGACCCACTTAAAATGCTTCAAAGTGCTAGTTAAAGCTGTGTTATGCAGACCGAAAGCCATGTATCAACAACATCCAGAATCGCCGATCTGTAATTTCACCCCCTTAACATGCTTCAAAACTCACCAAATTTTACACACATATCAGGACTGGCAAAAACTGCCATCTAATAAAAAAACCAAACCCCAAAAATCTAAATTGCGCTTAGCGCCCCCTAGGAAATAACCCAGACAAAACCACATGTAACTTCTGTTAGAAATGTCGTAAAGACATGAAATAAAAACCTCTATGTTGGTTTGACTAAGATCGGGACCCGGGACACGGCGGCGGCGGCCAACGGCGGACCCGACCAACGCTGCTTGCAGCTTTAATTATTATTATTATTGTTTATTCCGCACCTTCTCGCCCTAATTTGACCCCCTTAACATGCTTCAAAACTCACCAAAGTTGACACACACGTCGGTCTACTGGGACAGCCCAACATATTAAGCAACCATACCCCAAAAATGAAAATTGCGCACTAGCGCCCCCTAGGAAAAAAAAAAAACAGACTGCTTGTAACTTCCGTCAGGAATGTCGTAGAGACATGAAACAAAAACCTCTGTGTAGGTCTGACTTAGACCTACATTTCCAATAAAAAATGTCTATACCCAAAATCAACAGAAATTTTGCAAAAACTCATTCAAAGCAACATTTTCGCAAAAAAATGCTATTTTTGCCTCTTTGAGCTGCAATTTGACCCCCTTAGAATGCTTCAAAACTCACCAAACTTGGCAGACACACCAGGACTGGCAGAAATTGCGATCTAATGAAAAAAAAAATTAATAAAACTCAAAATTGCGCTCTAGAGCAATTTTTGAATAAAACACAGACAAAACTGCTTTCAGGAGGAAAACACAGACAAAACTGCTTGTAACTTCCGGTAGGAATGCCGGAAAGACATGAAACAAAAACCACGATGTAGGTCTCACTTAGACCTACATTTTAATAATTGACAGCTTGCAGAAAAAATCAACAGGAAGTTGTCAATTACCCCTTCAAAATAAAAGTTTTGTGAAAATCCGTCACCTTTCTTCAAAAGTTATCTCCTCTGAGCGCGTTTGTCGTTTCGGCTTCAAACTCGCACAGGAGAGAGTTTGAACCCTTCTGATTAAAAGTATTGATCAAAATTTTGATAAGTTTTAAGGGTTTGATTTTACGCGCCTTCAAAGATCCGCTGCGCAAATTTTCCTAAAAAAGATACTTTTTACCTCTTTGAGCTGTAATTTGACCCCCTTAAAATGCTTCAAAACTCACCAAACTTGGCACACACATCAGGACTGGCAACAATTGCGATCTAGTGAAAAAAACAAACCCCAAAACTCAAAATTGTGCTCTAGCGCCCCCTAGGAATACAACACAGACAAACTGCTCCTAGGAAGAAAACAAAGACAAAACTGCTTATAACTTCCGGTAGGAATGTCAAAGAGACATGAAACAAAAACCACTATGTAGGTCTGACTTAGACCTACATTTGAATAACTAACATACTTTGCCCAAAATCAACAGGAAGCTTGATATTTTCACTTCAATACAACAACTGCATTACTTTCACAATGCATTAAATAGTGTCACCAAGGCTTCTCCTGCCGTGGGGCTCGGGGACAGCAACCCAAGGCGCGCTCGCACCTTCGCACCCTAATTTGACCCCCTTAACATGCTTCAAAACTCACCAAATTTGGCACACACATCGGTATGGAGCGGCAGACCAACTTATTAAGCAACCAAACCCCAAAAATGCAAATTGCGCGCTAGCGCCCCCTAGGAAGAGACAAAAAACAGACTGCGTGTAACTTCCGTTAGGAATGTCGTAGAGACATGAAACAAAAACCTCTATGTAGGTCTGACTTAGACCTACATTTCCAATGGAATACTTCTGTACCGAAAATCAACAGGAAGTTGGCAAAAACCCCTTCAAAACTAAATTTTTGCAAAAAGTGCCTTTTTTGCCTCTTTGAACTGATATTTGACCCCCTTAAAATGCTTCAAAGTGCAAGTTAAAGCTATACTATGCCAAGCGAAAGCCATTTATCAACAACATCCAGAAACGCCAATCTGTAATTTGACCCCCTTAACATGCTTCAAAACTCACCAAATTTGACACACACGTCGGTATGGAGCGGCAGACCAACTTATTGAGCAACCAAACCCCAAAAATGAAAATTGCCCGCTAGCGCCCCCTAGGAAGAGACAAAAAACAGACTGCTTGTAACTTCCCTTAGGAATGTCGTAGAGACATGAAACAAAAACCTCTGTGTAGGTCTAACTTAGACCTACATTTCCAATAAACACTTCTGTACCTAAAATCAACAGGAAGTTGGCAAAAACCCCTTCAAAACAAAATTTTCGCAAAATATGACTTTTTTGCCTCTTTGAACTGAAATTTGACCCCCTTAAAATGCTTCAAAGTGCAAGTTAGAGCTATACAATGCCAAGCGAAAGCATTTTATCAACAACATCCAGAAACGCAAATCTATAATTTGACCCCCTTAACATGCTTCAAAACTCACCAAATTTTACACACACATCAGGACTGGTGAAAATTGCCATCCAATAAAAAAACCAAACCCCAAAAATGAAAATTGTGCTCTAGCGCCCCCTAGGAAAATAAAATGATTAAACTGCTTTTAAATTCTATTAGGAATGTCGTAGAGTGATGAAACAAAAACTTCTATGGAGGTCTGACTAAGATCGGGACTCGGGACACGGCGGCGGCGGCCAACGGCGGACCCGACCAACGCTGCTTGCAGCTTTAATTATTATTAGGGTCCGCCCTGCAATGGCAAAGGACATCCATGTCCTTTGCCATGCAAGGACCCTATTGAATCTGCTGCGTTTATTAGGGTCCGCCCTGCCAGCAAAGGACTCCATGTCCTTTGCCATGGCAAGGACCCTATTGAATCTGTAAGGTTTCTTATTATTATTAGGGTCCGCCCTGCCAGCAAAGGACATCCATGTCCTTTGCCATGGCAAGGACCCTATTGAATCTGTAGCGTTTATTAGGGTCCGCCCTGCAATGGCAAAGGACATCCATGTCCTTTGCCATGCAAGGACCCTATTGAATCTGCTGCGTTTTATTATTATTAGGGTCCGCCCTGCAATGGCAAAGGACATCCATGTCCTTTGCCATGCAAGGACCCTATTGAATCTGCTGCGTTTTATTATTATTCTTTATTATTCCGCCGCCGTTTCCAGCTGAAATTTGACCCACTTAACATGCTTCAAAACTCACCATATTTGACACACACATCAGGATCTGCGAAAATTGCCATCTAATAAAAAAACCGAGCACTAAAAATCAAAATTGCGCGCTAGCGCCCCCTAGGAAGAAACAAAAAACGGACTGCTTGTAACTTCCATTAGGAATGTCGTAGAGACTTGAAACAAAAACCTATATGAAGGTCTGACTTTGATGAACATTTCCAATAAAAATGTTCTATACCTAAAATCAACAGGAAGTTGGCAAAAACGCCTTCAAAGCAAAATTTTCGCAAAAAATGCTATTTTTGCCTCTTTGAGCTGTAATTTGACCCCCTTAAAATGCTTCAAAACTCACCAAACTTGGCACACACCTCAGGACTGGCAGAAATTGCGATCTAATGAAAATAAAAAATAATAAAACTCAAAATTGCGCTCTAGCGCAATTTTTGAATAAAACACAGAAAAAACTGCTCCTAGGAAGAGAAAACAGACAAAACTGCTTGTAACTTCCAGTAGGAATGTCGGACAGACATGAAACAAAAACTTCTAGGTAGGTCTGACTTAGACCTACATTTCGATAATTTACATCCTTCGGCAAAAATCAACAGGAAGTTAAAAATTGCCCCTTCAAAATAAAAGTTTTGTGAAAACCCGTCACCTTTTTCAAATCGACACTTCTCCCAGTGCGTTTGTCGTTTCGGCTTCAAACTCGCACAGGAGAGAGTTTGGACACTTCTGATTAAAAGTATAGATCAAAGTTTTGATTACTGCTCCGGTTTGGATTTTACGCGCCTTCAAAAAACCCCTGCGCAACTTTTCCTAAAAAATGACGTTTTTGACTCTTTGAGCTGTAATTTCACCCACTTAAAATGCTTCAAAGTGCTAGTTAAAGCTCTGTTATGCAGACCGAAAGCCATTTATCAACAACATCCAGAATCGCCAATCTGTAATTTCACCCCCTTAACATGCTTCAAAACTCACCAAATTTTACACACATATCAGGACTGGCAAAAACTGCCATCTAATAAAAAACCAAACCCCAAAAATCTAAATTGCGCTTAGCGCCCCCTAGGAAAAAACCCAGACAAAACTGCTTGTAACTTCCGTTAGGAATGTCGTAGAGACATGAAACAAAAACCTCTGTGTAGGTCTGACTTAGACCTACATTTCCAATAAAAAACGTCTATTCCCAAAATCAACAGAAATTTTGCAAAAACTCATTCAAAGCAAAATTTTCGCCAAAAAATGCTATTTTTGCCTCTTTGAGCTGCAATTTGACCCCCTTAAAATGCTTCAAAGTGCAAGTTAAAGCTATACAATGCCAGGCGAAAGCCATTTATCAACAACATCCAGAAACGCAAATCTGTAATTTGACCCCCTTAACATGCTTCAAAACTCACCAAATTTTACACACACATCAGGAATGGTGAAAATTGCCATCCAATAAAAAAACCAAACCACAAATATGACAATTGTGCTCTAGCGCCCCCTAGGAAAATAAACTGATAAAACTGCTTGTAAATTCTGTTAGGAATGTCGTAGAGTGATGAAACAAAAACTTCTATGTAGGTCTGACTAAGATCGAGACTCGGGACACGGCGGCGGCGGCGGCGGCCAACGGCGGACCCGACCAACGCTGCTTGCAGCTTTAATTATTATTATTCTTCCGCAGCTTTGAACCCTAATTTGACCCACTGACCATGCTTCAAAACTCACCAAATTTGGCACACACATCGGTAAGGCTTGGCAAAAACACATATTAAGCAACCAAACCCCAAAAATGAAAAATGCGCGCTAGCGCCCCCTACGAAAAAAAAAACCCAGACTGCTTGTAACTTCCGGTAGGAATGTCGTAGAGACATGAAACAAAATCCTCTATGTAGAACTGACCTAGACCTAAATTCCCCATCAGAAACTCCTATACCTAAAATCAACAGAAATTTTGCAAAACCCTTTCAAAGCAAAATTTTCGCCAAAAAACGCTATTTTTGCCTCTTAGAGCTGCAATTTGACCCCCTTAACATGCTTCAAAACTCACTAAACTTGGAACACACATCAGGACTGGCAGAAATTGTGATCTAATGAAAAAAAAAAAAAAAAAATCTCAAAATTGGGCTCTAGCGCAATTTTTCTATAAAACACAGAAAAAACTGCTTCCAGGAAGAAACCACAGACAAAACTGCTTGTAACTTCGGGTTAGAATGCCGGAAAGACATGAAACAAAAACTTCTATGTAGGTCTCACTTAAACCTACATTTTAGTAATTGACAGCTAAGAGAAATAATGAACAGGAAGTTGGCAATTACCCCTTCAAAATAAAAGTTTTGTGAAAACCCGTCACCTTTCTTCAAAAGTTATCTCCTCTGAGCGCGTTTGTCGTTTCGGCTTCAAACTCGCTCAGGAGAGAGTTTGAACCCTTCTGATTAAAAGTATAGATCAAAGTTTTGATAAGTTTTAAGGTTTTGATTTTACGCGCCTTCAAAGATCCGCTGCGCAAAGTTTCCTAAAAAATTTCATTTTCGCCTCTTTGAGCTGTAATTTGACCCCCTTAAAATGCTTCAAAACTCACCAAACTTGGCACACACATCAGGACTGGCAGAAATTGTGAGCTGATGAAAAAACCAAACTCCAAAACTCAAAATTGCGCTCTAGCGCCCCCTAGGAATACAACACAGACAATACCATAATTTGACCCCCTTAACATGCTTCAAAACTCACCAAATTTGACACACACATTGGTATGGAGGGGCAGACCAACTTATTAAGCAACCAAACCCCAAAAATTAAAATTGCGCGCTAGCGCCCCCTAGGAAGAGACAAAAAACAGACTGCTTGTAACTTCCGTTAGGAATGTCGTAGAGAGATGAAACAAAAACTTCTGTGTAGGTCTGACTTAGACCTACATTTCCAATAAAAAACGTCTATACCCAAAATCAACAGAAATTTTGCAAAAACTCATTCAAAGCAAAATTTTCGTAAAAAATGCTATTTTTGGCTCTTTCAGCTGTAATTTGACCCCCTTAAAATGCTTCAAAACTCACCAAACTTGGCACACACATCAGGACTGGCAGAAATTGTGATCTAGTGAAAAAAAAAAACCTTAAAACTCAAAATTGCACTCTATTGCAATTTTTGAATAAAACACAGAAAAAAATGCTCCTAGGAAGAGGAAACAGATCAAACTGCTTGTAACTTCTGGTAGGAACGTCAGACAGACATGAAACAAAAACCTCAATGTAGGTCTCACTTAGAACTACATTTTGATGATTGATATATTTCAGTTGAAATCAACAGGAAGTTGGCAATTACCCCTTCAAAATAAAAGTTTTGTAAAAAGCCGTCACCTTTTTCCAGACAAAACTGCTTGTAACTTCTGTTAGGAATGTCGTAGAGACATGAAACAAAGACCTCTATGTTGGTCTGACTAAGATCGGGACTCGGGACACGGCGGCGGCGGCGGCGGCCAACGGCGGACCCGACCAACGCTGCTTGCAGCTTTAATTATTATTATTCTTTATTATTCCGCCGCCGTTTCCAGCTGAAATTTGACCCACTTAACATGCTTCAAAACTCACCATATTTGACACACACATCAGGATCTGCGAAAATTGCCATCTAATAAAAAAACCGAGCACTAAAAATCAAAATTGCGCGCTAGCGCCCCCTAGGAAGAAACAAAAAACGGACTGCTTGTAACTTCCATTAGGAATGTCGTAGAGACTTGAAACAAAAACCTATATGAAGGTCTGACTTAGATGAACATTTCCAATAAAAATGTTCTATACCTAAAATCAACAGGAAGTTGGCAAAAACGCCTTCAAAGCAAAATTTTCGCAAAAAATGCTATTTTTGCCTCTTTGAGCTGTAATATGACCCCCTTAAAATGCTTCAAAACTCACCAAACTTGGCACACACCTCAGGACTGGCAGAAATTGCGATCTAATGAAAATAAAAAATAATAAAACTCAAAATTGCGCTCTAGCGCAATTTTTGAATAAAACACAGAAAAAACTGCTCCTAGGAAGAGAAAACAGACAAAACTGCTTGTAACTTCCAGTAGGAATGTCGGACAGACATGAAACAAAAACTTCTAGGTAGGTCTGACTTAGACCTACATTTCGATAATTTACATCCTTCGGCAAAAATCAACAGGAAGTTAAAAATTGCCCCTTCAAAATAAAAGTTTTGTGAAAACCCGTCACCTTTTTCAAATCGACACTTCTCCCAGTGCGTTTGTCGTTTCGGCTTCAAACTCGCACAGGAGAGAGTTTGGACACTTCTGATTAAAAGTATAGATCAAAGTTTTGATTACTGCTCCGGTTTGGATTTTACGCGCCTTCAAAAAACCCCTGCGCAACTTTTCCTAAAAAATGACGTTTTTGACTATTTGAACTGTAATTTCACCCACTTAAAATGCTTCAAAGTGCTAGTTAAAGCTCTGTTATGCAGACCGAAAGCCATTTATCAACAACATCCAGAATCGCCAATCTGTAATTTCACCCCCTTAACATGCTTCAAAACTCACCAAATTTTACACACATATCAGGACTGGCAAAAACTGCCATCTAATAAAAAACCAAACCCCAAAAATCTAAATTGCGCTTAGCGCCCCCTAGGAAAAAACCCAGACAAAACTGCTTGTAACTTCCGTTAGGAATGTCGTAGAGACATGAAACAAAAACCTCTGTGTAGGTCTGACTTAGACCTACATTTCCAATAAAAAACGTCTATACCCAAAATCAACAGAAATTTTGCAAAAACTCATTCAAAGCAAAATTTTCGCCAAAAAATGCTATTTTTGCCTCTTTGAGCTGCAATTTGACCCCCTTAAAATGCTTCAAAGTGCAAGTTAAAGCTATACAATGCCAGGCGAAAGCCATTTATCAACAACATCCAGAAACGCAAATCTGTAATTTGACCCCCTTAACATGCTTCAAAACTCACCAAATTTTACACACATATCAGGACTGGTGAAAATTGCCATCCAATAAAAAAACCAAACCCCAAAAATGAAAATTGTATTCTAGCGCCCCCTAGGAAAATAAACTGATAAAACTGCTTGTAAATTCTGTTAGGAATGTCGTAGAGTGATGAAACAAAAACTTCTATGGAGGTCTGACTAAGATCGGGACTCGGGACACGGCGGCGGCGGCGGCGGCCAACGGCGGACCCGACCAACGCTGCTTGCAGCTTTAATTATTATTATTATTCCGCAGCTTCGAACCCTAATTTGACCCACTGACCATGCTCCAAAACTCACCAAATTTTAAACACACATCGGTAAGGCTTGGCAAAAACACATATTAAGCAACCAAACCCCAAAATACAAAATTGCGCGCTAGCGCCCCCTATGAAAAAAAAAAAACAGACTGCTTGTAACTTCCGTTAGGAATGTCGTAGAGACATGAAACAAAAACCTCTATGTAAATCTGACTTAGACCTACATTTCATAATAGTATGTTCTGGGGCAAAAATCAACAGAAATATTGCAAAAACCCATTCAAAGCAAAATTTTCGCAAAAAAATGCTATTTTTGCCTCTTTGAGCTGTAATTTGACCCCCTTAAAATGCTTCAAAACTCACCAAACTTGGCAGACACATCAGGACTTGCAGAAATTGCAATCTAATGAAAAAAAAATAAAATAAAACTCAAAATTGTGCTCTAGCGCAATTTTTCAATAAAACACAGAAAAAACTGCTTCCGGGAAGAAACCACGGACAAAACTGCTTGTAACTTCCGGTAGGAATGTCGGAAAGACATGAAACAAAAACTTCTATGTAGGTCTCACTTAGACCTACATTTTAATAATTGACAGCTAGCAGAGAAAATAAACAGGAAGTTGGCAATTACCCCTTCAAAATAAAAGTTTTGTAAAAACCCGTCACCTTTTTCAAATCGACACTTCTCCCAGTGCGTTGGTCGTTTCGGCTTCAAACTCGCACAGGAGAGAGTTTGAACCCTTCTGATTAAAAGTATAGATCAAAGTTTTGATAAGTTCTCAGGTTTTGATTTTACGCGCCTTCAAAGAACCCCTGCGCAAATTTGCATAAAAATTTTCATTTTTGCCTCTTTGAGCTGTAATTTGACCCACTTAAAATGCTTCAAAACTCACCAAACTTGGCACACACATCAGGACTGGCAACAATTGCGAGTTAATGAAAAAACCAAACCCAAAAACTCAAAATTGTACTCTAGCGCCCCCTAGGAATACAACACAAACAATACCCTAATTTGACCCCCTTAACATGCTTCAAAATTCACCAAATTTGACACACACATCGGTATGGAGCGGCAGACCAACTTATTAGGTAACCAAACCCCAAAAATTAAAATTGCGCGCTAGCGCCCCCTAGGAAGAGACAAAAAACAGACTGCTTGTAACTTCCGTTGGGAATGTCGTAGAGACATGGAACAAAAACCTCTATGTAGATCAGACTTAGACCTACATTTCCAATGAAGCACTTCTATAGCAAAAATCAACAGGAAGTTGGCAAAAACCCCTTCAAAACAAAATTTTCGCAAAAAAGTCAATTTCTGCCTCTTTGAACTGAAATTTGACCCCCTTAAAATGCTTCAAAACTCACCAAACTTGCCACACACATCAGGACTGGCAAACATTGCGATCTAGTGAAAAAAACAAACCTTTAAACTCAAAATTGCGCTCTATTGCAATTTTTGAATAAAACACAGAAAAAACTGCTCCTAGGAAGAGGAAACAGATCAAACTGCTTGTAACTTCTGGTAGGAATGTCGGACAGACATGAAACGAAAACCTCAATGTAGGTCTCACTTGGACCTACACTTTGATAATTGGCATCTTTCAGTTAAAATCAACAGGAAGTTGGCAATTACCCCTTCAAAATAAAAGTTTTGTAAAAAGCCGTCACCTTTTTCCAGACAAAACTGCTTGTAACTTCCGTTAGGAATGTCGTAGGGACATGAAACAAAAACCTCTATGTAGGTCTGACTTAGACCTACATTTCCATTAAACACTTCTATACCTAAAATCAACAGGAAGTTGACAAAAACCCCTTCAAAACAAAATATTTGCAAAAAATGCCTTTTTTGCCTCTTTGAACTGATATTTGACCCCCTTAAAATGTTTCAAAGTGCCAGTTAAAGCTATACTATGCCAAGCGAAAGCCATTTATCAACAACATCCAGAAACACCAATCTGTAATTTGACCCCCTTAACATGCTTCAAAACTCACCAAATTTTACACACACATCAGGACTGGTGAAAATTGCCATCCAATAAAAAAACAAACCCCAAAAATGAAAATTGTGCTCTAGCTCCCCCTAGGAAAAATAACTGACAAAACTGCTTGTAAATTCTGTTAGGAATGTCATAGAGTGATGAAACAAAAACTTCTATGGAGGTCTGATTAAGATCGGGACTCGGGACACGGCGGCGGCGGCGGCGGCCAACGGCGGACCCGACCAACGCTGCTTGCAGCTTTAATTTGGGTTGTTCTTGTAAAACAGTGACATTTTTTGAGTAAAACTATGACTTTTGTCATCATTTTGCAAAGCGAAAATCCAATAATTATTATAATATTGCCAACATGTTTAAGTTTTCTTATAAAATTTTGACTTTTGTTGAGTAAAGCTACGACTCTTTTCATAAAGTTGCCAACATTTTAAGCTTTTCTCTTAAAATTGCGACTGTTATTGTGTAAAATTCCATTTTTTATCATAATATTGCACAAATGTTCAGTTTTTCTTGTGAAATGTTGACTTGCGTTGAGTAAAATGATGACTTTTATTATAATACTGCCAAAATTCTACGTTTTTCTTGTGAAATTCCAACAAATTTTTCACAACAAGCTTTTTTTGCATCGTAAGTATATATTATTAATGTTGTAATTACACATCTTTATGCTTTTAAAAGTGCCCCCCCTCTGGTCAACATATGAAATAACAAGTGTGTGTAAGAAATTGAAATGTGCCCCCTGTGGCCAAAATTAATATAAAAAAATGTATACAGACACATGTATAACTTCAAGTAGATAATGAAGATTAAAAAACAATTACAAACAAAAATTTCCCGCCAACAATTTTCTTACAATGTGTCGACTTTTTTCTTAGAAAATTGGGAACAATTTTTCATATTGGTAATATTGAAATATTTTCTCGTAAAATTATTTTTTTTAATGTAAAATTATAATTTTTTAATGTAAAATTATTACTTATTTATGTGAAATTACTACTTTTTTATGCAAAATGGTGACACTTGTCATACAAAATTCTGACTTTTATCACAATGTTGCCCATTTTTTGAGTAAAACTATGACTTTTGTCATCATTTTGCAAAGCGGAATTCCAATAATTATTATAATATTGACAACATGTTTAAGTTTTCTTATCAAATTTTGACTTTTGTTGAGTAAAGCTACGACTCTTTTCATAAAATTGTCAACATTTTAAGCTTCTCTCTTAAAATTGCGACTGTTATTGTGAAAAATTCCAACTTTTATTACAATATTGCACAAATGTTCAGTTTTTCTTGTAAAATGTTGACTTGTGTTGAGTAAAATGACGACTTTTACGATAATACTGCCAAAATTCTATGTTTTTCTTGTGAAATTGTGACTTTTTTCTTGTGAAATTCCAACAAATGTTTCACAACAAGCTTTTTTTGCATCGTAAGTATATATTATTAATGTTGTAAATACACATCTTTATTCTTTTAAAAGTGCTTCCCTCTGGTCAACATATGAAATAACAAGTGTGTGTAAGAAATTGAAATGCGCCCCCTGTGGGCAAAATTAATATAAAAAAATGTATACAGACACATGTATAACTTGAAGTAAATAATGAAGATTAAAAAACAATTACAAACAAAAAATTCTCCCAAAGATTTTTCTCACAATGTGTCAACTTTTTTATTATAAAATTGGGAACAATTTTTCATATTCTTTCTGTTTCGGTAATATTGTAATACTGCCAAAATTCTACATTTTTCTTTTGAAATTATGATTTTTTTCTTGTGAAATGCCAACACATTTTTCACAACAAGCTTTTTTTGCATCGTAAGTATATATAATATTGCCAACATGTTTAAATTTTCTTACAAAATTTTGACTTTTGTTGAGTAAAGCTATACGACTCTTTTCATAAAATTGCCAACATTTTAAGCTTTTCTCTTAAAATTGCGACTGTTATTGTGTAAAATTCCAACTTTTATCATAATATTGTAAAATGTTGACTTGCGTTGAGTAAAATGACGACTTTTATTATAATACTGCCAAAATTCTATGTTTTTCTTGTGAAATTGTGACTTTTTTCTTGCGAAATTCCAACTAATGTTTCACAACAAGCTTTTTTTGCATCGTAAGTATATATTATTAATGTTGTAAATACACTTTATGTATCTATAAAGGGTAGTCCTAAAGAGGTAGGCATTTTTCAGAGGCCTCAAGTAGGTAACACATACAAGAATTTGTGTGTGTGTGTGTGTGTGTGTGTGTGTGTGTGTGTGCGTGCGTGCGTGCGTGCGTGCGTGCGTGCGTGCGTGCGTGCGTGCGTGCGTGCGTGTGCGTGCGTGTGTGTCGCGAGGACTCACTCTGGCCTCATGAAATAGCCGAGTCGTTGGGCAGAAAGTAGATCAGGTATGATGGACAAATCAATTTTGATGGATGAAGCTGTGGTTTGTAAGCCAGCAGCTGGAACAAACGTCAGCAGATGATGAAGTCGACAGATATTTTGTTTCATTTTTTTCAAGATGGCTGACCCACAACAGCCAGAATCAAGCTATATGTATTGTTTCCTGTTTTTCCTATTTTCCTATTTCAAGTGACATATTTTTAAGGCATTTAAACAAAACTGGTGACTTGCCCACGGTGTTGAAACGGACAAGTGGTAGAAAAAGGATGGATGTATGGAACACTACTAAAATTTTACTGTCACAAAAAGCCTTTAATAGACTGGACCCTCACTATTATGTTAGATCCACTATGGACTGGACTCTCACACTATCATGTTAGGTCCACTATGGACTGGACCCTCACTATTATATTAGGTCCACTATGGACTGGTCTCTCACTATTATGTTAGATCCACTATGGACTGGACTCTCCCACTATTATGTTAGATCCACTATGGACTGGTCTGTCACTATTATGTTAGATCCACTATGGACTGGACTCTCACACTATTATGTGAGATCCACTATGGACTGGACTCTCACTATTATGTCAGCTCCACCATGGACTGGACTCTCACACTATTATGTTAGATCAACTATGGACTGGACACTCACACTATTATGTTAGATCCACTATGGACTGGACTCTCACACTAATATGTTAGATCCACTACGGACTGGACTCTCACTATTATGTTAGATCCACTATGGACTGGACTCTCCCACTATTATGTTAGATCCACTATGGACTGGACTCTCACACTATTATGCGAGATCCACTAAGGACTGGACTCTGACACTATTAACTAGATCCACTATGGACTGGTTTCTCACACTATTATGCTAGACCCACTCGACGTCCATTGCACCGGTCTCCCCTCGAGGGGGGTCCCACACATCTGCGGTCCTCTCCAAGGTTTCTCAAAGTCATTCACATTGACATCCCACTGGGTTGTGAGTTTTTCCTTGCCCTTATCTGGGATCTGAACTGAGGATGATGTTGTGGCTTTTGCAGCCCTTTGAGACACTTGTGATTTAGGGCTATATAAACAAACATTGATTGATTGATTGATTCTTCTCTCACAAATGAGCAGTATCATCATGAGTTTAAAAACTTAAACATAAAAACTAAAGTCACAAATGTTACTGTGATTTGTCATGATGTCTGTTATCATCACATCTCTATGCTGTAGTTTGTTTAATTGTACGATAACCGGGACAGTGGATCAAAAACCAGACAAAATCTTGATCCTTCCATCTATTTGTACCGCTTGTCCCATTAGGGGTTGCGGGGGGTTGCTGGATTCTATCTCAGCTGCATTGATTTCCATCTAAAACCAAATCATACAAAAAGTAGAGCGTACAAAAACCAAGGTACTCTTACTTGTACTCCTGAGCCAGACCCCTTTCCAATATGGGTTCAATTTCTTGTTCTATGGTTACCATTACGCTATTTCTCTCTGTCCTCGTTCTGTGGTTGCATCGTGGGGAAAAAAGTCAAAGACAAAGCAAAGGATGGAGTCCACTATTAAAAACACACAGAAACCAACAAAAACAAATGATTTATGACAAAACTGCACATGTTAAGGAATGGTAATTGTTTTCTGAAGTTGTTGCTTAGCAGAATTTGTAGGTCCAATAAAACAAACACAAAAAAAAATCCACACTTCTCTGAGAGACATAATGAAAAGAGATATTGGCTAGAAATAAATACTCGACTTGGGTTGTACGGTATACCGGTTCTAGTATAGTATTGCGGTACTAATGAATCAAAAACGGTACAATACTCTGTTTGAAAAGTACCGTCCATCCATCTTCTTCCGCTTAATCGAGGTTGGGTTGCGGGGGCAACAGCCTAAGCATGGAAGGCCACAAAAGTACCGGTTTGGCATTTTTTTTTTTACAGGCACCACGGCGCGTCGTCGTCACGTCGTGACATTGCTGGTTTTACATGTAAAGGAGCATGTTCGGCAGCGCACGCACACAGAGTACTTACAAGCAGACACAGTGCGTTGACAGAAAAGGGAGAACGGCTACATTTTGGCTTAAAAAGTAAAGATAAAGGTGACATTATAACACTTAAACGCCCTCAGGAAGAGGTGCTATAAGATTTGACTAGCTAGCGGCTACTTCTAAATAAGTAATCCTCACCTCCATGTCGACAAAGTAAGTTTCTTACAAGTAGCATTATCACTGGAGGATGAGGAATAGCTAAACATGCTTCACTACACACCGTAGCTCACCGGTGTCAAAATGTAAAGAAATCAATCAATCAATGTTTATTTATATAGCCCCAAATCACAAATGTCTCAAAGGACTGCACAAATCATTACGACTACAACATCCTCGGAAGAACCCACAAAAGGGCAAGGAAAACTCACACCCAGTGGGCAGGGAGAAATCACATCCAGTGGGACGCCAGTGACAAAGCTGACTATGGGAAACCTTGGAGAGGACTTCAGATGTGGGAAACCCCCCCCTCTAGGGGACCGAAAGCAATGGATGCCATGGGTGGATCTACACCTGACATCCACTGTAATGATACCAAGTACAGGAGCGTATCTAGTTGATACTACTATGATTGCATCGATATTTTTTAACACCACAAAATCTTATTTCGTTTTTTTTTTAATTCATATTATGTTTATAAAGTCAGGAAATCTGTCCCTGGACACATGAGGACTTTGAATACGACCATTGTATGATCCTGTAACTACTTGGTATCGGATCGATACCCAAATGTGTGGTATCATCCAACACTAATGTAAAGTATCAAAGAAGAGAAGAATAAGTGATTATTACATTTTAACAGAAGTGTAGATAGAACATGTTAGAACAGAAAATAAGCAGATATTAACAGTAAATGAACAAGTAGATTAATAATCCATTTTTACAGTTTGTCCCTCATAATGTTGACACAATAACAGGTAGATAAATGACACAATATGTTACTGCATATGTCAGCAGACTAATTAGGAGCCTTTGTTTGTTTACTTACTACTAAAAGACAAGATGTCTAGTATGTTCACTATTTTATTTAAGGACTAAATTGTAATAATAAACATATTTTTAATGTAGGCCAAATTTTTTTTGTTAAAATAAAGACAAAAATGCAATTTTTTTGTGGTCTCCTTTAACCGGTACCGCTACCAAAATATTGGTATGGACACAACTCTATACTTTATTCATTAATTCCATATTCTTTAATGGATTATGTGTGTTTTTTCCCCAGGGTGCTTTAGGTCCTTCCGGTCCTCAGGGTTTGGGCGGCCAGCGTGGAATTGTGGGTCTTCCTGGACAGCGAGGTGAACGAGGTTTCCCCGGCCTGCCTGGACCTTCTGTGAGTACTTGGAAAAAATTACTTCTTTAATGTAATCGATTGCATTATCAATATTTCAAAGCACCACTTTATTCTTATGACTATAAAAAAAGCTGATGGCTACATATAATAATCATGCAGACTTATGGTGGTTACAACCACAGGCATCGAAAGCTGCTATGTGCATATGTACAGTGGTGGTCAAAAGTTTACATACACTTGTAAAAAACATAATATCAAGGCTGTCTTGAGTTTCTAATAATTTCTACAACGCTTATTTTTTTGTGATAGAGTGATTGGAGCACATACTTGTTGGTCACAAATAACATTCATAAAGTTTGCTTCTTTTATAAATTTACCATGGCTCTACTAAAAATGTGAGCAAATCTGCTGGGTCAAAAGTATACGTAAATCTTACATATCCCTCGGCAAGTTTCACTGCAATAAGGCGCTTTTGGTAGCCATCTACAAGCTTCTGGTTGGATTTTTGACCACTCCTCTTGACAAAATTGGTGCAGTTCAGCTAAATGTGTTGCTTTTCTGACATGGACTTGTTTCTTCAGCATTGTCCACACGTTTAAGTCAGGACTTTGGGAATGCCATTCTAAAACCTTCATTCTAGCCTGATTTAGCCATTCCTTTACCACTTTTGACGTGTGTTTGGGGTCATTGTCCTGTTGCAACACCCAGCTGCGCCCAAGACCCAACTACCAGGCTGATGATTTTAGCTTGTCCTGAAGAATTTGGACGTAATCCTCCTTTTTCCTTGTCCCATCTACTCTTTGTAAAGCACAAGTTCCATTGGCAGCAAAACAGGCCCAGAGCATAATACTACCACCACCATGCTTGATGGTAGTTTGGTGTTCCTGGGATTAAAAGCCACACCTTTTCTCCTCCAAACATATTGCTGGGTATTGTGGCCAAACAGCTCAATTTTTGTTTCATCTGACATCAGATGGACAAAGATAAGAGCTTCTGGAGCAGGGGTCGGGAACCTTTTTGGCTGAGAGAGGCATGAAAGCCAAATATTTTAAAATGCATTTCCGTAAGAGCCATATAACATTATTAACAGTGAATACAACTGTCAGGTTCAAACACTGATGACATTTATTAAACAGACAAGAAGCAAGGAATTAAACAGAGACAGGAATCAATTTAGCTCTATGAGGAGAGAAACCCGTAGACCTGTACACTTGTCACTTGTACAATTCTACGCCTCCTCGTTCATTTGGACTTTCCCAGATTACAACAACTAAATGTGTGCTTTGCCTATTCTTTTTAATGACATTGTTATTCTGAAGTTAGCTATACTCTTGAACATTAATGCGACTTCTTGAACAGGTGCATTAGAAACGGACAGATGGATTAAAATGCATGAGAATGTTTTATATTTTGAAGAATACTTTTAACACTGTGACTACCAGCGGAATTATTAATTACGTATCGTGTTAAACAACGTCAGTTAATATTTATATGAGAGCCAGATGCGGTCATCAAAAGAGCCCCATCAGGCTCAAGAGCCATAGGTTCCCTACCCCTGTTCTGGAGAAAAGTTCTGTGGTCAGATGAAACAAAAATGGAGCTGTTTGGCCATAGTACCCAGCAATATGTTTGGAGGAGGAAAATGTGAGGCCTTTAATCCCAGTAACACCAAGCGTTGTATTATTGGAAACTCAAGACAGCCGTGACATTATGTTCTTTACAAGTGTATGTAAAAATATGTACATACAGCTAGCCTAAATAGCATGTTAGCATTGATTTGCTTGCATTCAAGCACTAACCAAATATGCCTGATTAGCACTCCAACAAGTCAATAATCCAATCCAATCCAATCCACTTTATTTATATAGCACATTTAAACAACAATAACGTTTCCAAAGTGCTGCACAGCCATGTTAAAAACAATTGTAAAAAAAAATATCAAAACAAAATAAATTTAAAAAAAAATAATAATAAAAAAAAAAAAATATATATATATATATATATACATATTATGCTCCACCAATGACTGAATAAAAACAAAAAATAAATAAATATAAAACCAAAAAAAAACAACATAAAAACAAATATGATTAAAAACTATTTTAAAAGGTAAAATCAATTAAAACAGTAAAATAGAAATCAAAGTGTATAAAAAACACAGAGGACAACAGAGAACAGAGGACCACACAACTCACGTAGTGTTAAAAGCCAAAAAATAAAAGTGGGTCTTAAGACGAGACTTAAAACACTCCACTGTGGAAGCAGTTTGAACATGGAGGGGCAGAGTGTTCCAGAGCTTAGGGCCGACCACAGAGAAGGCCCTGTCTCCCCTGTTCTTAAGTCTGGTCTTGGGCTCCACGAGCTGGAACTGGCTCTCGGACCTCAGAGCGCGCGCAGGAATGTAAATTTGGATAAGGTCCGAGATATATTGAGGTGCCAGTCCATGTAAAGATTTAAAAACGAACAGCAATGTTTTAAAATCAATTCTAAAATGAACAGGGAGCCGGTGCAAACTCTGAAGAATTGGGGTTATATGCTGGCGTTTCCTGGCTCCTGTTAAAAGTCGTGCTGCCGCATTATGGACTAACTGCAACCGGGAGAGAGATTTTTGGCTAATGCCAGCATAAAGTGCATTGCAGTAGTCCAGGCGACTTGAAATAAAAGCATGCACGACTTGTTCAAAAAGGTTAAAAGATAAAAACGGTTTAACCTTTACTAAAAGACGAAGGTGATAAAAACACGATTTTAAAATGCCATTTGTCTAGTTTAAAATCGCTGCCTATAGTGACGCCAAGGCTGGCGTCACTATAGACATCAACAAAGCCCACCTTTGTGCATTCACGCACAGCATAAAACATTTGGTGGACAAAATGAGACAAAGGAGTGGAAGATTTTACATGTAAACAAACTGTTGCGTCACAGTCCACACTATGGTGAGTCCAAGAACCGCTAAAATGAGTAGGACAACACGATTTTCACCAAATAGTGTCATCAGTGAAGCATACACACAAACATATCAAACAGTTCTAACAATTGGGAAGGTTTGTGTCATGTTTTTTGTCAAACAAAAAACATACTAAAACAAAAATATTATTTTTTTCCCCTATCTTTTTCCATTATTCAAAAATGCTCCAGAGAGCCACTAGGGCGGCTCTTTTGTGCCGCCCTAGTGCACTGAATTCAAATAGTGATAGTTATGTTTATTTACTCATATTCATTTTCATGCTGGTAATTTTTGCACTTTTAAGTTTCAACTCAATGTGTCTTTTAGAGGCTAAAATGTCCTAGCTTCGATTAATGTCCGTGGTTGCTGGGAATGTTCTTAGAATTTGTCCACGAGGAGCAAGTCTGTGCAATAAAAATCTTTAGTAACGCCGCCGTGATTTCTATCTACAGCCGTCATTTCACTGCCTGCATAATGTTACGTTGTCATGGTGACCAGCGGGTGGCCAGTCATATGTGAAACATGTGACCACGTGGAGGCATTCACTTGGTCATTGGAGTCGATCGTTGCCTGTCATCGTTCATCTCGTAACTAAAAATAAATATTTGTAATCAGAACAATATCGTTAATAAAATAAACATTTCACTTCAGATAACTGTAATTTTTTTTTTTAAATGTTTATTTTACATCAAAAAATTATAATTATTACAGTAAACATTTCACATTAGACAACTATTTCTCTTAAAATAAAAATTTCAGATAACCAGAATTATTTTTTTTTAATTAATTTTACATAAGGTAACTATAAAAGGAAATTAGCAAAATATTTGTTAAAGTAAACATTTTACATCAGATAACTATAGTGATTTATTAGAAATAAACATTTTAAATCCATAATTATTTAAAAAAAAACATTTTACATCAGATATCATTAATTATGAAATAAGACATTTTACAACAATGATTATTGAAACAAACATTTTGCATCGGTCTGCTGTAACGATGGAAAAATTTATATTTTACATCTAATAACTACAATTATAAAAAATTAAATGTTTACATCCGATTAATATAATTATTAAAAATAAACATTTTATATTTTGTCAATATGATGATTAAAACTAATTGTAATTATTTTGGTTATAATCATTTTACATCAAAACACTATATATTACAATAAACATTTCACATTCAATAACTATGATTATTTTAAAAAATAAATTTTATATCAGATAACTATAACTTTTAAAATAAACATTTTACATCAGATAACTATAGTAATTTATTAGAAATAAACATTTTAAATCTATAATTATTTAAAAAAAAAACATTTTACATCAGATATCATTAATTATGAAATAAGACATTTTACAACAATAATTATTGAAACAAACATTTTGCATCGGTCTGCTGTAATGATGGAAAAATTAATATTTTACATCTAATAACTACAATTATAAAAAATTAAATGTTTACATCCGAATAATATAATTATTAAAAATAAACATTTTATATTTTGTCAATATGATGATTAAAACTAATTGTAATTATTTTGGTTATAATCATTTTACATCAAAACACTATATATTACAATAAACATTTCACATTCAATAACTATGATTATTTAAAAAAATAAATTTTATATCATCCATCCATCCATCCATCATCTTCCGCTTATCCGAGGTCGGCTCGCGGGGGCAACAGCCTAAGCAGGGAAACCCAGACTTCCCTCTCCCCAGCCACTTCGTCTAGCTCTTCCCGGGGGATCCCGAGGCGTTCCCAGGCCAGCCGGGAGACATAGTCTTCCCAACGTGTCCTGGGTCTTCCCCGTGGCCTCCTACCGGTTGGACGTGCCCTAAACACCTCCCTAGGGAGGCGTTCGGGTGGCATCCTGACCAGATGCCCGAACCATCTCATCTGGCTCCTCTCGATTTTATATCAGATAACTATAAATTTTAAACTAAACATTTTACATCAGATACTTAGAATTGATAAATATAATTATTAAGAAAAATGTTTACCCTGGATAACAATAATTTCTATTAAAAAAAAAACACTGGATAACTATAATCATTATACAAATATTTTACATCAGATACCCATAATTTCAAAAATAAACATTTTTAAATCGTAGAACTATGATTATTTAAAATAAAACATTTTACATCAGATTAAAAAAAAAAATAAAGTTTACAGATAGCTATAATTATTTTTAAAAATTAAAAATTTTGCAAAAGATAACTATAATTAATTCAAAAAAACATTTTACATCAGATAACATTAATTATGAAATGAGACATTTTACAACAATGATTATTGAAACATAAACATTTTACATCAGTCTACTGTAATGATGAAAAATATTAGAATTTTACATTTAATAACAAACATTATTTAAAAAATAAGTGTTTACATCTGATAACTATAATTATTAAAAATAAACACTTTATATTTTGTCAATATGATTACCAAAAATATTAACATTTTACATCAGATAACTTGAATTACCCCCCCCCCCCCAAAAAAAATATGACTTTTTATTTAAAATGATAAAGGTACATTTATAAGGTTTATTTTATAATATAAAATACAAAAATATATAATATGTAATATGATTTACACTTATTTTACTGCAATTTCGTTTTGTAACTTTACATTAAAAAAACATACATTATTATTAACAAGGCTTTAAATAGATGGTAAATAAATGGTCAATTTAAACTATACATATACTTGTATATGTATTGTTTATGTAGAAAAGTATATGTATGTGTATATGTACAAGTGTATGTATGTGTATGTATATATGTATATAAAAAAAAGAATGAATTACAATTCATTCTTTTTTTTTTTTTAATGGACATTTTAAGCTTTATTAAAATAGCATCAGCTAAAACTTGAATTATTTCCGCCGCCACCTTTGTCACATTCAGTGCGTCACTGAAAGACAAACCTTTATCAGCTCAGAGAGGTGAGTCACCTCCTCCTCTTCCTCACAGGGTGAGCCTGGAAAGCAAGGTGCTCCTGGTGGGGGCGGAGACCGCGGACCCCCCGGACCGGTTGGACCACCCGGACTCACTGGACCTTCAGGAGAGCCAGGCAGAGAGGTCAGTAAAAGAGCAGCACGCAGCAGGCGGAGGCCATTAAAAGTCGTCATGTGACTCAATGCTGCGTCATGTGACAGGGCAACGCTGGATCTGATGGACCTCCTGGTAGAGACGGTTCTCCTGGAATCAAGGTAAGACATTTTCTTCAAAATCTCAAATTATAGTATTTTCCGACATTTGAAATAGTGTATTGGAATGTATACAAGTATGTGCAGTTATATGTGTAAATGTACAAGAGTATGTATACATGTATATGTGTATATGTACAACAGTATGTATACAAGTATATGTATATGTTCATATGTACAAGTGTATGTAGAATAGTATATGTATGCGTATATGTACAAGTGTATGTATGTGTATGTATATATATATATGTACAAGTGTATGTATATATGTGTATGTACGAGAGTATGTATAAACGTATATGTGTATGTATGTATATATGTATATGGGTAGATGTACAAGTGTTTGGATCAAAGTATTTGTATGTATATATGTGTGTGTATATGTACAAGAGTATGTATACAAGTATATGTATGTATATATGTATATGTACAAGTGTATAAAGAAAATTATATGTATGTATATATGTGTATGTATATATGTGTATGTGTATATGTACAAGAGTATGTATACAAGTATATGTATATGTGTATATGTACAAGTGTATGTAGAAAAGTATATGTATGTATATATGTATATGTACAAGTGTATGTAGAAAAGCATATGTATGTATATATGTATATGTGTATATGTACAAGAGTATGTATTCAAGTGTATATATATATATATGTATGTATATATGTAAATGTGTATATGTACAAGTGTATGTATAAAAGTATATGTATGTATATATGTATATGTACAAGAGCATGTATACAAGTATATGTATACAAGTATATGTATAGGTATGAATATATTTATCTGTGTATAGTACAAGTGTGTGTATAAAACTATATGTATGTATATGTGTATCTGTACAAGAGTATGTATACAAGTATATGTCTATGTGTATATGTACAAGTGTATGTAGAAAAGTATATGTTTATATATATTTATATGTGAATATGTACAAGTGTATGTATGTGTATATATATATATATATATATATATATATATATATATATATATATATGTACAAGTGTATGTATGAAAGTACATGTATGTATATATGTATAAGTGTGTATGTACAAGTGTATGTTTGTGAATTTATATGTGTATATGTACAAGTGTATGTATGAAAGTATATGTATGTATATGTGTATATGTTTATATGAACAAGTGTATGAATAGAAGTATATGTATGTATATAAGTGTATATGTACAATTGTATGGATACAAATATATGTATATTTATGTGTATATGTATATAAGTACAAATGTATGTATAAAAGTATATGTATGTATAATTACAAGTGTATGTATATGTATGTATATATGTATATGTACAAGTGTATTTATTGAAGTATATGTATGTATATACTGTATGTATATGTGTATATGTACAACAGTATGTATACAAGTATATGTATATGTATGTATATATGTGTATATGTACAAGTGTATGTAGACAAGTATATGTATGTATATATGTATGTGTGTCTATGTACAAGAGTATGTATACACGCATATGTGTATGTATGTTTATATGTGTGTGTGTGTTTATACAAAAGTATGTATTCAAGTATATGTATGTATATATGTATATGTGTATGTGTGCAAGTGTACGTGTATATGTGTTTATGTACAAGAGTGTGTATACAAGTATATGTATATGTGTATATGTACAAGTGTATGTAGAAAAAGTACATGTATGTATATATGTATATGTGTATATGGACAAGAGTATGTATACAAGTATATGTATATGTATGTATATGTGTATACGTACAAGTGTATGTATAGAAGTATATGTATGTATATACTGTATGTATATGTGTATATGTACAACAGTATGTATTTTACCGTTACATGAGAAAACCTTGATACTTTAGCAACACTGGCATAGCCATGTTAGCTCCATGCTAACATTGCGCTCACTGTTTAACAGCAACTTCATGTTTGGTTAGTTTATTTGCGGAAGAAAAAACAAATAATTAAAATAATACATCGGTAGCTGACTGGCAGATAATCGACAGTCCTCCAGGTTGCATTTTAAGATGTGTAGTGGAGCCCAAGACGAGAGTATTGACGTATCATTGACATTAAATGTTACCATTTGTCAATAAATGTGATTAATTAGCGTGCTTGTTTATGTGTCCTAAGGGTGACCGTGGTAACACAGGTCCTGTTGGTGCCCCCGGTGCTCCAGGAGCCCCTGGTGCCTCCGGCCCAGTTGGTCCTACTGGAAAACAAGGAGACCGAGGAGAGGCTGTAAGTTCAGCACCCGATGAAAAAGGTTAACGTTACAAAAAACAACCAACTCAGCACATCTGGTTCTTCCTCCACAGGGGGCACAAGGACCTGCTGGGTCTCCTGGACCTGCTGGAGCCAGAGGAATGCCCGTATGATGACTACTGTTTTGTTTTATTTTGAAATTATTTATATTTTTTTTTATTAGTGCCTATAATTATGTTTACTTTTTACATTCAATGTTATTGTTCTATTTATTTAATCTAAATTTGTATTCATTCATGAGGCATTTGTCTTTTTCCCAGGGACCCCAAGGACCCCGGGGGGATAAGGGTGAGGGCGGAGAGTCCGGTGAGAGAGGACAGAAGGGACACCGAGGTTTCACCGGTCTTCAGGGTCTTCCCGGACCTCCAGTAAGTACCCATTGTCCAATACCCTTATAATTACGATGGTGTGTAAAGAGGTGGTGTGTTGTGTTCTAGGGTCAATCTGGGGACCAGGGTGCTACTGGACCTTCTGGACCTTCTGGACAAAGAGTGAGGACACACTAACAATTCTCTCAATCTTGATAAAAGCTTGTGGTTAAAACCAGTTTCATCACAGGGACCACCAGGACCTATTGGACCAGCTGGAAAGGACGGTTCAAACGGTCTGCCCGGACCCATCGGACCCCCTGGACCACGTGGTCGCGGTGGAGATACCGGTCCCTCTGTGAGTACGACGAGAAAGAACTTAAAATATAACTAGAAGAGGTCATTCCTGGAGGATTAGTGTGTGAATGAAATTCTGACAAAATGAATGTAAGAATAGTTCCAATGTTGGAATGGTTTGAATAGGTTGAAAAATGTGGGAATTGTGCAACTTGGAAAAACTTCCCATTTATTTCAATGAGAACTTCCTGGAATTTTGGGAAAAACTGGATTTTTAAAAACTTGATTATCAGCATAAATGTCCTGGTTGAGCTGAATTGTTTGGTATTGGAATTGTTTAAATCGGTCAAGAAATGTTGAGTTAGTAACAGTTTTTAATTAAGAATTTTCCTGGAATTTTGGGAAAAACTGGATTTTTTTTTTTTTATTATTAGCATCATGAATGTCCTGAATGAGCTGAATTGTTTGGTGTTGGAATTTTTTAAATTGAACAAGAAATGTTGAATTAGTAACAGTTTTTAATTGAGAATTTTCCTGGAATTTTGGGAAAAACTGGATTTAAAAAAAAAATGATTAGCAGCATGAATGTCCTGAAAGAGCTGAATCTTTTGGTGTTGGAATTGTTTAATTTGAACAAGAAATGTTGAATTAGTAACAGTTTTTAATTAAGAATTTTCCTGGAATTTCGGGAAAAACTAGATTTAAAAAAAAAATTATTAGCAGCATGAATATCCTGAATGAGCTGAATTGTTTGGTGTTGGAATTGTTTAAATTGAACAATCCATCCATCCATTTTCTACGGCTTATTCCCTTTCGGGGTCGCGGGGGGCGCTGGCGCCTATCTCAGCTACAATTGGGCGGAAGGCGGGGTACACCCTGGACAAGTCGCCACCTCATCGCAGTAAATTGAACAAGATATGTTGAATTAGTAACAGTTTTTAATTGAGAATTTTCCTGGAATTTTGGGGAAAACTGGATTAAAAAAAAAAAGATTAGCAGCATGAATGTCCTGAATGAGCTGAATTTTTTGGTGTTGGAATTGTTTAAATCGGTCAAAAAATTTTGAATTAGTTACAGTTTTTAATTGAGAATTTCCTGGAATTTGGGGAAAAACTGTATTTTTACAAAAAAGATTATCAGTATGAAGGTCCTGAATGAGCTGAATTGTTTGGCTTGAAATTAATTAAATCGGTCAAGAAATTTTGAATTGGCAACAGTTTTTAATTGACGATTTCCTGGAATTTTGGGTAAAACTGGATTAAAATAGAAAATTATTAGCAGCATGAATGTCCTGAATGAGCTGAATTGGTTGGTGTTGGAATTGTTTAAATCGGTGAATAAATGTTGAATTAGTAACAGTTTTTAATTGAGAATTTCCTGGAATTTAGGGAAAACCGGGAATTTTTGTAGTTCCTTACCTGTTTTTTGTCCTGAATATGAGGAGTGTTTTGGCGATGGAACGGTTGAAATGGGTTGAAAAATGTGAACGGAGTAGTCGGACTTCAGGGTGGAAATAGGTTGCCCAAAAACGGGAATTCCTGGAAATGTGTTGAACGTGGAAAAATGGTAGTTTAGTCCAAGATGAGTTGAATGTGTTAAAGGTTTGAATTGGTTGAAGAATGTGGTGATTGTGGAAGTTTGAAAAATGGCCAATTTATTTTGAATGGGTAAAGTGCAAAAAGAAATAATAATTTTAATAATGGGAAATCCAGGATTTTTTTTTTTTAATTGTTGAAGTAGAGCACACAATTTCCAACAGGCTGAATATTTTGAAGTTGGAACAGTTTGAATCAGATGAAAAATGTAGGAATTGTGGAACTTTGATTTCAATTGGGAATTTCAGAAAAAATTGGGAATTTTGGAAAAAGGAAGAATTTCTTTAAAAATGGTAACAAATAAAAAAACATTTTTTTAAACTTAAATGGTCTAAATGAGTTGAAATGGTTGGTGTTTATTTTTTTCAAATCGGTGGAGTAACTTTGAAGTAGTAAAATGTCAAATTGAGAAAGGTTAATACAGAATTCCTGGAATTTCGGGAGAACCAGGAATTTTTTCAGTTTAAAAAAATGTTTAGTTTTTTTTTTTTAATTAAGAGGAATTTTTTGAAGGTGGAACGGTTGAAATGCGTTGAAAAATCTGGAAGGAGTAGTCGCCAGAAAAAAGGGTGGAAATAGGGGTTCGGAAAAGCAGAAAATCCTGGAATTTTTTTGAACATGGAAAAACGATAGTTTGAATTTTCAGAATTGTGGAATGTGTTGAAGGTGGAATGGTTTGAATAGTTTGAAACAAGTGGAAATGGTGAAAATAAAAAATAAAAAGTCCCGGAAAACCTGGCATTCTGGGAAAATTTTCCAGCTCAAAAAACAACTTTGTTTTTGTCCTGATTAAGAGAAATGTTTTGACAGTGGAACGGTTGAAATGCATTGAAAAATCTGGAAGGAGTAGTCGCCAGGAAAAAAGGGTGGAAATAGGGCTTTGGAAAAGCAGAAATTCTGGAAAATCCTGGAATTTTGGGGAAATTGGAAAAATGATAGTTTGAATTCTCAGAATGGTGGAATGGTTTTAATTGGTTGAAACGTGGAAATGGTGAAAGTTTGAAAATATGTCCCGGAAAACCTGGTATTCTGTGAAAAGCTGGAATTCTTTTAAACTTGGAAGAATGATAGTTTGAATTTCCAGAATAGTGGAATAGTTTGAATCGATTGAAACACGTGAAAATGGTGTAAGTTTAAAAAATGGCCAATTCATTTTGAATGGGAAAGATGTCCAGGAAAATCTAGAATTCTGGGAAATTTGGGAATTTTGGGAATTTGACAAGGGACAGGCCGTGATTCCCGAATAGTCTGAACAGTTTGAAGTTGAAATGGTTTGAATTGGGTGAAAAATGTGGAAGGTAGAGCACGCTGGAGAAGAAGAATGAGTTGAAGAATGGATGAATTTAAGTGTAGAAAAGCATATATGTGAATGTTTTGGAGCATTCACACAATAAGAAATGAATTAAGTAACAAGCTGGATGCCCTCTTGACCATCAGGGTCCTCCTGGAAACCCCGGACTCCCCGGTCCACCCGGCCCCCCCGGCCCCGGCATCGACATGTCCGCTTTCGCCGGCTTGGGTCAGACAGAGAAGTCCCCCGATCCTCTCCGGTACATGAGAGCCGACCAGGCCTCCGGAAACCTGCGGCAGCACGACGCCGAGGTGGACGCCACGCTCAAATCCCTCAACAACCAGATCGAGAACATCCGCAGCCCGGAAGGTTCCAAGAAGAACCCGGCTCGCACCTGTCGGGACCTCAAGCTCTGCCATCCTGACTGGAAGAGCGGTGAGTGGCAGTTAGCATTTAGCAACTGCGGTCGTGGTCCAAAGTTTACATACACTTTTAAAGAACATAAAGTCATGGCTGTCTTGAGTTTCCAATCATTTCTACAACTCTTATTTTTTTGTGATAGAATGATTGGAGCACATACTTGTTGGTCACAAAAAACATCCATGAAGTTTGCTTCTTTTATGAATTTATTACGGGTCTACTGAGCAAATCAAAAGTATACATACAGCAATGTTAATATTTGGTATTTTGGTAGCCACCCCCAAGCTTCTGCTTGAATTTTTGACCACTCCTCTTGACAAAATTGGTGCAGTTCAGCTAAATGTGTTGGTTTTCTGACATGGACTTGTTTCTTCAGCATTGTCCACATGTTTAAGTCAGGACGTTTTTATGAAGGCCACTCTAAAACCTTCATTCTAGTCTGATATAGCCATTCCTTTACCACTTTTGATGTTTGTTTGGGGTCATTGTCCTGTTGGAACACCCAACTGCGCCCAAGATCCAACCTCCGGGCTGATGATTTTAGATTTTCCTGAAGAATTTGGAGGTAATCCTAATTTTTTATTGTCCCATTTACTCTCTATAAAGCACCAGTTCCATTAGCAGCAAAACAGGCCCAGAGCATAATACTACCACCACCATGATTGACGGTAGGTGTGGTGTTCCTGGGTTTAAAGGCATCACCTTTTCTTGTCCAAACATATTGCTGGGGATTGTGGCCAAACAGCTCCATTTTTGTTTCATCTGACCAATGAACTTTCCTCCAGAAGGTCTTATCTTTGTCTAAGTGATGCCAGATGAAACAAAAATTATTTCCAATTCTTTCCCACCACTGTATACGTAGGTCAAGCGATCCATGAGGGCCCCGTGTTCCGTAGGGACCTCGTTTTGCGTGAAAAAGTGCAATAGTGTAGACTGTTTTTTTGGGGCGACAAAACTTGGATCAAATTAAATTAGGGTTTGAATAAAAAATTCTAAAAATGGTTTAAAATAAATAAAAATGTTTAAAAATGTTTTGTAAATGGTATTAAAATATTCTTTAGCCCAAAACACCGAATACTCTGACCATCAATATAAGCTCATCTTTACATCAGAATCAGAATCAGAATCAGACATACTTTATTAATCCCCGAGGGGAAATTAAAATTTTCAGCACAATCCCATTCAAGATCAGACAAACATTACAGGGAGACAGAACAGGATCGCTGACGGGTTTGCCAACTTCCGGCGCCCCTTACAAAAAAGGTGAGATACAGGTAAACAAGTGGGGGGAATGGGGAAAAAAAATAAAAGATTAAAATAAAATAAAATAATATTTAAAAAATCCTGGGCCCCTGGAGAGGGGGTCCAGACTGAGGCCTTAAGGGGGAAAAAAACAGCTCATAGCCATATTACACATCCCTCATACATGTATGTAAGAGGGAAACATCAAACATCAAAGAAGACAAAGGACATGAAAGACATGAAAACATCCATTTTAATATTTTTTTTTTTCTTTGCTTCCTGTTCTCTTCAAATATTCATGCCGACTTTTCACATTCTGTCAGGAAGCCATGATGGTGGACGACACCATCAAGAAAAAAATACCACCAAGCATGGTGGTGGTAGTATTATGCACTGGGCCTGTTTTGCTGCCAATGGAACTGGTGCTTTACAGAGAGTAAATGGGACAATGAAAAAGGAGCATTACCTCCAAATTCTTTAGCCCAGAGGTTGGATTTTGGGCCCAGTTGGGTGTTCCAACAGGACAATGACCCCAAACACATCAAAAGTGGTAAAGGAATGGCTAAGTCAGGCTACAACAGTGGTTCTTAACCTGGGTTCGAACGAACCCGAAAGGTTCGGCGAGTCGTACTCAGGGGTTCGGGACACACCAGACTCATCGTGTAAATAAAAACTTCTCCCTATCCGCAAATTATGGTGTGGGCTTTGCTTCTTACCAGTCCCACTGACATACACTTCACAGGAGCCAAGCATGCAGTTTTTAACAACATTTTTAATGCTTATAGATTTTCTCAAAGTCTTTCTCCCACAGAACGTGACTTCTCAGTTACGTCCGTATCCTCTCTACTCCCTGCTCTCGGCCGCTCACTGTCAGCTGTGTCTTGCCGTCAGCATTGATTGATTGATTGATACTTTTATTAGTAGATTGCACAGTTCAGTATTTTTTCCGTACAATTGACCACTAAATGGTGACACCCGAATAAGTTTTTCAACTTGTTTAAGTCGGGGTCCATCCGATTGTGCTCGTCCTCCGCACCATAGACAGAGGCAGTGACCTTTGCTCCTGCAGGCGCGCTGGCCACACCTCCCTCCCCCAAACAATGTTCCCTCTAATTTTCCATATGCGTGAGCTAACGCAAAAACTGCATGAGCATTCAGTGGAGGACATATGAGCAACGTCAGATGGGCACACTGTGGCCACACCAGCACCACACCTGTCCCAACCCTGACTAAATACCAAGTTGTTTTATTATTATAATCAAATGACAGCAGTCATTTCCATGGGATATTTTTGTAATATAACATTTTGTTTTTCATTAGATGTCTGTCTGGATGTCTGGATTTGTACTCCTTTCCGATATCGCATTTAGTTCGCACTAAAACATTTACATGTTGCACAATGAGATGTAAACCGGGATCATGTGTACATTCCTGTAACTTTCTGTTCGCAAAATATATATTTATTAGGATGTCTTTAATCTAATAACATCATTTCATAATCAATATTTATAAATCAATATTGAATTAAGAAAAAAAAACATTTTATTTTTCACTAAAGAAGGGTTCGGTGAATGCGCATATGGAACTTGTGGGGTTCGGTACCTCCAACAAGGTTAAGAACCACTGGGGTAGAATGAAGGTTTTAGAATGGCCTCCATAAAAAGTCCTGACGTAAACGTGTGGACAATGCTCAAGAAACAAGTCCATGTCAGAAAACCAACAAATTTAGCTGAATTGCACCAATTTTGTCAAGAGGAGTGGTCAAAAATTTAAGCAAAAGCTTGTGGATGGCAACAAAAAGCGCCTTATTGCAGTGAAACTTTCCAAGGGACATGTAAACAAATATTAACATTGCTGTATGTATACTTTTGATTTGCTCATATTTTCAGTAGACCCATAGTAAATTCATAAAAGAAGCAAACTTCATGAATGTTTTTTCTGACCAACAAGTATGTGCTCCAATCACTCTATCACAAAAAAGTCAGGGTTGTAGAAATGATTGGAAATTCAAGACAGCCATGACAATATGTTCTTTACAAACTTTTGACCACGACTGTAGCTACGGTGGGAAGGGGATTCATACGGCCCCATTCGTTATGGTCTACCTGACACATGAAACGTGACAAATTAGGGTGTGCACTATCCACTTTAGTGTGGTGATGATGTTAAAATGCGAGATTCACCCAAAAATGGGGCCATGTACTGTAAATCCCTTCTGTACTGTAGCTGGTCCCCCTTTCTTACCCATGTGGTCTCCCACAGGAGAGTACTGGATCGACCCCAACCAGGGCTGCACCGTGGACGCCATCAAGGTCTTCTGCAACATGGAGACGGGCGAGTCCTGTGTCCGCCCTAAACCTTCCAGCATTCCTCGCAAGAACTGGTGGTTCAGCAAGAGCAAGGACCGCAAACACGTTTGGTTTGGAGAGACCATGAATGGAGGATTCCACGTAAGTCAACAACACCCGGACTATTATTCTGTGTTTGTCGCTCCTGTCTTACATATAGAGAAGAATAATTGACTTACACTTTGTAGTAGATTCCTAAAAACAGCAGACTTTAACTTTGACTTTAACACTTCTGTCATTTAGAAAATATTTGACTAGCTTTTTTTTCAATGTGTTCCAAAATATGCAGTCCTAATGTCATATAGAAGATCTTTGACGTAACATTTTTTTGTAACTACAAGAGGAGGGGGATTTATACATCCAAAATATGCAGATGAGTCCTGTTATATAGAGGATCTTTGACTAACATTTTTCTAAGCTACAAAGAGAAAGGGTTTTATATGTCCAAAATATGCAGCCCTCTTGTCATATAGAGGATATTTGACTACATTTTTTGCAGCTACAAGAGGAAAGGGAATTTATACATCCAACGTATGCAGAGTCCTCTTCTCATGTAGAGGATCCTTGACTAGCATTTTTTGCAGCTACAAGAGGAAGGGGATATATATATCCAAAATATGCAGATGACTCTTGTCATATAGGGGATCTTTGACTAGCATTTTTTGAAGCTACAAGAGGAAGGAGATTTATATATCCAAAATATGCAGTGTACTCTTGTCATATAAATGGTCTTTGACCAGCATTTTGTAGTAGATTCCTAAAAACAGCGAAACACTTCTGTCATTTAGAAAATCTTTGACTAACTTTTTTTTTACAGTGTGTTTCAAAATATGCAGAGTCCTCTTGACTTATTATTTTTTGCAACTACAAGAGGAACGGGGTTTACATATCCAAAATATGCAGAGTACTCTTGTCATATAGAGGTTCTTTGACTTAACATTTTTTGCAGCTACAAGAGGGAGGGGATTTATATATCCAAAATATGCAGAGTCCTTTTGTCAAATAGAGGATCTTTGACTAGCATTTTTAAGCTACAAAGTGAATCGGTTGTATGTGTCCACAATATACAGAGAAGTCTTGTCATATAGAGGATCTTTGACTCAAATTTTGTGCAGCTACTAGAGGAAAGGGATGAATGTATCCAAAATATGCAGAGTCATTTTGTCAAATAGAGGATCTTTGACTAACATTTTTAAGCTACAAAGTGAATCGGTTTTATATGTCCAAAATATGCAAAGTACTCTTGTCATATATAGGATCTTTGACTAAATTTTTTTGCAGCTACTAGAGGAAAGGGATTTATGTATCCAAAATATCCAGAGTACTCTTGTCATATAGAGGATCTTTGAGTGACATTTTTTGCAGCTACAAGAGGAAGGGGATTTATATATCCAAAATATGCAGAGGACTATTGCCATATAGAGGATCTTTGACTAGCATTTGTTGAAGCTACAAGAGGAAGGGGATTCATATATCCAAAATATGCAGAGTACGCTTGTCATATAGAGGATCTGTGACTAGTATTTTTTTGAAGCTACAAGAGGAAGGGGATTTACTGTATACAACCAAAATATGCAGATGACTCCTGTGGTGTAGAGGATCTTTGACTAGCATTTTTTGCAGCTACAAGAGGATGGCGATTTATATATCCAAAATATGCAGATGACGCTTTTTATATAGAGTATCTTTGACTAACATGTTTTGCAGCTACTAGTGGAGTGGGATTTATACATCCAAAATATGCAGATGATTCTTGTCATATGGAGGATTTTTGACTAGCATTTTTCTTAAGCTAGAAGGGAGAGGGGGTTTATATATCCAAAATATGAAGAGATGACTTTTGACAGGACTTTGTATTGTCAATAATTAAAATAAAAGTGCTGCTGTCACATAGACAATCTTTCACTAGCATTGGTATATTTTGCAGTAGTTTTAGAAAAAAAGTATACAGGGTTAAAGCCCATAGTCTCTTATTTGCTGCAGAAATCCAATTCCTCCATGCCCTCATTCTCTTCATGGATAACAAGTGTTTGCACACGTTGCTCAATTCGCCGTCCTCCTTTGCCCAGTTCAACTACGGCGACGACAACCTGGCGCCCAACACGGCCGCCATCCAGATGACCTTCCTGAGGCTGCTGTCCACCGAGGCCTCCCAGAACCTGACCTACCACTGCAAGAACAGCATCGCCTACATGGACGCGGCTGCGGGCAACCTGAAGAAGGCCATGCTGCTGCAGGGCTCCAACGACGTGGAGATCCGTGCCGAGGGCAACAGCCGCTTCACGTACAGCGTGATGGAGGACGGCTGCACGGTGAGACATGCCAGTAACACTCATGGCTTTGGATTTCAACTGCATGGAAGTTTATATTTTGTGCACTGATTTTTTTTTTTTTTTTACGACAATTTATGCTGACAATTTAAATGACAAAAAACCTGTAGTAAAACTAATCAGTGTGTGCTGTTTAAAATAATTCAGTGTATAAAAATGTATATATATATATATATATATATATATATATATATATATATATATATATATATATATGTATATATATATATTTATATAAACATTATAAATATATATACATATAATTATACACACACATATATACATAAATACATTTACACATGTATATACATACAAACATACATATTATATATATAAAATACACATATACATACATATAGATACATATATCTGTATATATACACATATATACACACACGCATATATATATATATATATATATATATATATATATATATATATATATATATACACATATACTGTGTATATATATATACATATTTATAAATATATATATATAGATATATATATATACATACATTTATATACATCCACACACATATATATATAAACATATGTACACATGTGTGGATTATATATATATATATATATATATATATATATATATATATATATATATATATATATATATATATGTATATATATATATATACACATGCACACACATATATATATGTATATATAAATATATATATATATATACTTATAGATACATATTAACGTATATATATACACACACATATATATACACACATATATATACTGTTTATGTATATATGTATACATACACACATATATACTCTGTGTATATATATACACACACATATATATCAATCAATCAATCAATATTCATTTATATAGCCCTAAATCACTAGTGTCTCAAAGGGCTGCACAAACCACAACACAAACCTCTACGACATCCTCGGTAGGCCCACATAAGGGCAAGGTATATACACACATATACCTTTTCATGTATATTTAAACATATATAGATTATATATATATGTATATATATATATATATATATATATATATATATATGTATATAAATATACATACATATAGATACATACATATACATTTATACGTATATATACACACATATATACATACATATACACACACATATGTATATACACACATTATACTGTATATATATAAATATATATATAATATACACACACACTTATGCTGTATGTGTATATATATATATATATATATACACACACACACATATGTACACATATACGAAATATACGAACATTCGTACATATATATGCACATATATATTTGCACATATATATATACATATATATGCACATATATATTTGCACATATATATATACATATATATGCACATATATATTTGCACATATATATATATATATATATATATACATATATATACATATATATATGTGTATATATATATATATAGTAAATCATCATGTTGTTTTTGTATTATGGCTCGAGTCGCCCCTGATTATGTCGTACCGTTACACGTCTAATACTCACAAGTCATGGATTTCCTTTGCGTTCTTCGCCCACGCAGAGACACACAGGCAAGTGGGGCAAGACAGTGGTGGAGTACCGATCGCAGAAGACCTCTCGCCTGCCCATCGTGGACATCGCCCCCATGGACATCGGAGGAGCCGACCAAGAGTTCGGCGTGGAAGTGGGCGCCGTCTGCTTCTTGTAGAAGAACACAGGACGGAGAAGCAACGAGGCGCAAAATAGGAGAAAAAATCAAGACACTTTTTTAGAAAAAAATAATAATTTTTATGGAAACAGGACTTATTCCCCCCCCAAGCCCTCCCAGGTGGACTCAGTAGGATTCTGCACTGACCAGCATCTCAGCCTCCAGGCCCGACAGGAAGTACAAAGCAGGCAAGACGAGCGAGGAAAACTTCATGCGTCGACGTGCTATTTATTTATTGTTTCTGTCGGGCTCACCCCGCCGTAAAAAGCTCACTTAGGAAAGAAAAAAAAAAAACACCTTTTCTTCCCTCTCTTCCTTCTGCCCGCTTTTCGCCTCCATGTTAATGATCCGGGATTACAGCGTATGCTAAAATGGTGCTAAATATACATATATATTTTTTCTTTTCATTGACCAGGTGCTAACTTTGTGTTTTAGCCACGCCCTCCTTTGCTCAACATAATAAAAAAATCACTTTACATTTTTTGTCAAAGCTACCTCACAGCGCACACAAAAGTAAATAAATCTAAAGATTAAATGCAGCTCTGTGACCTTTGACCCTCCCATGCTCGCCCCTTACATTAGGGACCCCCTGCCCCCCTCCACCCTAGCCCCCTACCAGAGGGCCAGAGGTTGTGTATATTTTTTATGATGATGAATAATAGTGTTATTATTGATAATAGCGTCATTATATTAATATTATGATCATGACTTGTCTTTTTGTTACGTTTTTAATTAAGTGTAAATTGGAAAATAAAAGAGAAAACCAAGCGACCAGGCTGATGTTGTGTTTCATGTAAAGAAGATTTCAAGCTGAGAGGAAGACCGAGTCCTCACCTTGTACGTCCTCGTTTTATTTCCTCACTCCAAGAGAAATAAAAGTCACAAGCATTCCAGTGTTTCTCTTTTTCTTACGCTTGGAAGTCACTGAGTTTTTCTTTGTCGTTCACCATCAGGATGACCTTTGATCCAATTAGTACGACATTTGGAAAAAACAGCAAGAGCTTGTGAGACAGAGGCAAGGAAATACTGAAAAACTGAACCCTGACCCTACCTTGAATCCCTAACAGTCATTTGTAACCCTCGCCCTACTTTGAAGCCCTAAAATAAAACCCCAACTCTAATTTAAAACCCTAACTAAGGGCTGTCAAACTCATTTTAGCTCAGGGGCAACATGGAGAAAAATCCACTCCCAAATGGGCCGTGACTGGTGAAATCACGGCACGATAATTTAAAAATAAAGACAATTACGGATTGTTTTTCTTTGTTTGAAAATAATACAAAAGAATACAAATATTTGCAAATCATTTTCAACCCATATTCAGTTGAATATGCTACAAAGACAACATATTTGATGTTCAAACTGATAAACATTTTTTTTTTGCAAATAATCATTAACTTTAGAATTTGATGCCAGCAACACGTGACAAAGAAGTTTGGAAAGGTGGCAATAAATACTGATAAAGTTGCGATGATATTACGGACCGTTGATCCCTCAGGCGGTACTGCATCAAAAACAGAAATCAGTGTGTAAAGGATATCACCACATGGGCTCAGGAACACTTCAGAAAACCACTGTCAGTAACTACAGTTGGTTGCTACATCTGTAAGTGCAAGTTAAAACCCTGCTATGCAAAACAAAACCCATTTATCAACAACACCAAGGAATGCCGCTGGCTTCGCTGGGCCCGAGCTCATCTAAGATGGACTGATGCAAAATGGAAAAGTGTTCTGTGGTCTGACGAGTGCACATTTGAAATAATATTTGGAAACTTTGGACGCTGTGTCCTACGGAACAAAGAGGAAAATAACCATCCGGATTGTTATAGGCGTAAAGTTCAAAAGCCAGCATCTGTGATGGTATGGGGGTGCATTAGTGCCCAAGGCATGGGTAACTTACACATTTGTGAAGGCACCATTAATGCTGAATGGTCCATACAGGTTTTGGAGCAACATATGTTGTCATCCAAGCAACGTTATCATGGACGCCCCTGCTTATTTCAGCAAGACAATGCCAAGCCATGCGTTACAACAGCGTGGCTTCATAGTAAAAGAGTGCGGGTACTTTCCTGGCCCGCCTGCAGTCCAGACCTGTCTCCCATCGAAAATGTGTGGCGCATTATGAAGCGTAAAATACGACAGCGTAGACCCCAAACTGTTGAAAGACTGAAACTCTACATAAAACAAGAATGGGAAAAATTCCACTTTCAAAGTTTAAACAATTAGTTTCCTCAGTTCCCAAACGTTTATTGAGTGTTGTTAAAAGAAAAAGTTGATGTAACACAGTGGTGAACATGCCCTTTCCCAACTACTTTGGCACGTGTTGCAGCCATGAAATTCTAAGGTAATTATTATTTGCAAAAATAAAAGAAAGTTTATGAGTTTGAACATCAAATATGTTGTCTTTGTAGTGCATTCAACTGAATATGGGTTAAAAAGGATTTGCAAATCATTGTATTCCCTTTATATTTACATTCAACACATTTTCCCGACTCATATTTAAACGGGGTTTGTATATTTCGGTAGGCCTTTAAGGCCTACTAAAATAAGATTTTCTTATTTATCACGGGGATAGCAGGTCCATTCTATGTGTCATACTTGATCATTTCGCGATATTGCCATATTTTTGCTGAAAGGATTTGGTAGAGAACATCCACGATAAAGTTTGCAACTTTTGGTCGCTAATAAAAAAGCCTTGCCTTTACCGGAAGTCGCAGACGATGACATCACAAGGGTTAGGGCTCCTCACGTCCTCACATTGTTTTTAATGGGAGCTTCCAGCAGCAGGAGCTATTCGGACCGAGAAAACGACAATTTCCCCATTAATTTGAGCGAGGATGAAAGATTTGTGGATGATGATATTGATAGCGAAGCACTAGAAAAAAAAAATAATCCATCCATCCATCCATTTTCTACCGCTTATTCCCTTTCGGGGTCGCGGGGGGCGCTGGCGCCTATCTCAGCTACAATCGGGCGGAAGGCGGGGTACACCCTGGACAAGTCGCCACCTCATCGCAGGGCCAACACAGAGACAGACAACATTCACACTCACATTCACACACTAGGGCCAATTTAGTGTTGCCAATCAACCTATCCCCAGGTGCATGTCTTTGGAAGTGGGAGGAAGCCGACGTACCCGGAGGGAACCCACGCATTCACGGGGAGAACATGCAAACTCCACACAGAAAGATCCCGAGCCTGGATTTGAACCCAGGACTGCAGGACCTTCGTATTGTGAGGCAGACGCACTAACCCCTCTGCCACCGTGAAGCCCAAAAAAAAAAAATAATAAAATAAAAAATAAAAAGTAACAGCTCCAGGCGGCGGCAGTGTGAGCGTTTCAGATGTAATTAGACACATCCACTAGGTCAGGGGTCACCAACCTTTTTGAAACCAAGAGCTACTTCTTGGGTACTGATTAATGCGAAGGGCTACCAGTTTGATACACACTTAAATAAATTGCCAGAAATAGCCAATTTTCTCAATTTACCTTTAACTCTATGTTATTATCAATAATTAATGATATTTATCTTTGTGGAAACACTGATCATCTTAATGATTTCTCACAATAAATATATATGTTTGATGACATGTTTTAAATAGGTTAAAATCCAACCTGCACTTTGTTACAATATATGGTAAATGGGTTGTACTTGTATAACAAATTGGACCAAGCTATATTTCTAACAAAGACAAATCATTATTTCTTCTAGATTTTCCAGAACAAACATTTTGAAAGAAATTCAAAAGACTTTGAAATAAGATTTAAATTTGATTCTACAGATTTTATAGATTTGCCAGAATATTTTTCTTTTATTTTAATCATAAATTTGAAGAAATATTTCACAAATATTCTTCGTCAAAAAAAGCAGAAGCTAAAATGAAGAATTAAATTAAAATGTATTTATTATTCTTTACAATTAAAAACAAAAAATTACTTGAACATTGATTTAAATTGACAGGAAAGAAGAAGAAGGAATTTAAAAAGGTAAAAAAGTATAAGTGTTTAAAAATCCAAAAATAATTTTTAAGGTTGTATTTTTTCTCTAAAATTGTCTTTCTAAAAGTTATAAGAAGCAAAGTAAAAAAATGTATGAATTTATTTAAACAGGTGAAGATGAAGTCTTTAAAATATTTTCTTGGATTTTGAAATTCTATTTGAGTTTTGTCTCTCTTAGAATTAAAAATGTCGAGCAAAGCGAGACTAGCTTGCTAGTAAATAAATACAATTCAAAAAATATAGGCAGCTCACTGGTAAGTGCTGCTATTTGAGGTACTTTTAGAACAGGCCAGCGGGCTACTCATCTGGTCCTTACGGGCTACCTGGTGCCCGCGGGCACCGCGTTGGTGACCCCTGCACTAGGTTAATTCTGGAAGATCCCTTATCTGCTTTTTGTTTTAATAGTGTTTTAGTGAGACTGTAAAGACATACCTCGTGGTCTGGTAGCTGCGGTGAACACGCAGTGTCTCAGAGAGAAGCCGAGGAGCCAAGCTCACAGCTGCCTTTTAAACAGCTACTGCAGGAGGACGAATAATCTAATGATCTCTCCGGTAAGATATATATCACAATTTTCCCATCCAAAAACATGCTGGTTGACGTAGAGAAAACATGTTCGCTTGACCGTTCCGTGTTAAAAACAAAGAAACACCGGCTCAGTCTCGGTGCTAAAGACAGCTGCAATACACCGCTTCCCACCAACAGCATTGTTCTTTATAGTCTCCATTATTAATTGAACAAATTGCAAGAGATTCAGCAACACAGATGTCCAAATTACTGTGTAATTATGCGATGTAAAGAGACGACTTTTAGCCGTGAGTGGTGTTAGGCTAATATGTCCGCTACAACCCGAGACGTCCCAAACACGCGTCATCATATGCGTCATCATTTTGCGACGTTTTCAACAAGAAACTCCGCGCGAAATTTAAAATTGCAATTTAGTAAACTAAAAAGGCCGTATTGGCAAGTGTTGCAATGTTTATATTTCACCATTGAAATATAAACTATCAGACTGCGTGGTCGGTAGTAGTGGGTTTCAGTAGCCCGTAAGTAATATCAAAATCATATTACAGCATGTTATTTATGTAATTTACTCCTTTTACTTAACTGATGTACTAACATGTGGTTTATTCTGTACATACAGTATGTAGCGTCATCTACAAAGATACAAAGAATTGCTATTGTGACATCCAGTGGACACATTTAGAACAGCAGTTTCTTTCATTCAAGAATTTCGCCTCATTTTTATACTTGGCAAATCTCATCCCATGGGCTGTTTGTGAGCTACATTTGACACCCCTAGATTAGAAGATAGTTTATCACGCCAACACAAGACTGCTCACACTCAGGTTTATTGTGACAATAATTCCATCATTTTTCTATGCGGCACCAGTAAGAACCAAATAATAAACATACACAGAAACATCTTAGGATACAAAAGTCTATAAAAAAAAAATCAAAGTTCCACACCAGGTCTTCTTCCACAGTGAAGGACGAGACAAGACAAGAAAGAGAACATGTGACCAACTCTACATGAACGTCTGATTGCTTTTTTTAGTCCTCAATAAATGAAAACACTTTAGAGCCACAGTTGAATTTGACGAGAACATGAACAAAAACTGACTGAACGATGACACTCTGGCAGGTTTTGTTGCTACGTTAAAAACATGACTTTAAAACCATCTCACTTGATGCATTTCTCATGTCACAGTATTGAAAAATCATTCTTTTTCTTCACTTGTTTTTTTTACATCCATCCGTTGAAAAATAAATGATGAGAAGGCCTGATTGTTTTACAAAGTCATCTTAAAGACAGGCACTTAAGAACAATGTCAAAGGTTTTGATGTGATAAAACTGCTACATTTGTATTACATTTTACATTAAAAAAAATCAAATAAAAAGTATATTTCAAACTAATAATTGACATGAATCAATTGTAAAATAAGTAACAAAAACAATAAATAAAATATATACATAGATTTTACAAATTGAAATACAGCACAAATATTTAGCTGATAAGCGATATAAAAATGGGTGGATGGAACAAAACATTCAAATAAAACTTCAACATAAATATACAACCAATATAATAATAAAGAAATGAGGTTAAAACAAAATATGAACCCATAAATATAAAAAATAGTGGCATATGTACATGAAAATACGATGTTATTCAATAAAAAAATATAAAAAATAACCACATGTTCAATTAATAAAAACACAATTTAAAGAAAAAAAGAATGTTGTTGTTGGAATCAAAATAATAATAAAAAAATATTTGCTTATCAATAAATTAAAATCTACTTACTATATAGTAAATTACCTGTTCAATCAATAAAAAATATATATTTTTGAAGAAATAAAGAAAATGTACTAAATCAACATATAAAAATTAAACAATTAAGATTTATAAAATAACTACATTCATATGGTAAATATATATATATATATATACACATTTACATATACTGTATATATATATATATATATATATATATATATATGTATATATATACACATTTACATATACTATATATATATACATATTTATTTATATATGTGTATATATATTTATACACATACAGTATATATACATATACATGTATATATGTATATATATACATGTATGTATATATATATATATATATATATATATATATATATATTGTTAATTCAAGAAAATAAACATTAACATTTTAAAAAAATTACTCAATCATTTATTGTCAAGATGTCAAAAAAAACTTGACTATAACCACCTGAACTTCGGTGGTCAAATAAAATGTTGTGTTCTTCAGGACATGATAAATAAATCAAAACCCTCCAGCTGGTCAAACAGTCCAAGGAGCATCAAGAGAGTCTGCAAAAAGAGTCCTAAACTTCTTGGTTTATCTTCTGCTTCTTCCACATGTGTGTAGTCCAGTGGAGGAGCACCAGTGGGCGCGGACAGGAGTTCAGAAGCCAGTGCTGAGGGTATCTGTCTCCGTGGGGGTCTTGCGTGGGCTGGGTAAGCTCTTCAGGTACTCCAAATGGCGGCGGGCCTCGGCTTGGTTTTGCCGGACGTAGTAAACCACGTAGACGATGACCATGAAGAACCACACGAACATGGTGACCAGCATGGCCACGTCGGTGGTCTTCCTCTGCAGGCTGCAGAAGTTCACCCCGGAGTGCAAGAGCTTGACCAGAGGCTGGCCGGCGTGCTCGCCCAACCACCCGTGCTCCTCCCACCGGCTGGACTCGCCCAGCGCCCGCACCGAGCTCTCGCACACAATCCCGTTCACCGTCTCGGCCTCCAGGTTGAGGGTCTCCATCAGCTCCTGCAGGGTGCAGTCACAGTGCCAGGGGTTGTGGTAAAGGCGCGTCTTGGCCCGTGTGGACCCCAGCTCCTCCCTGCTGGCTTGTCTCAGCTGGTTGTGCGAAAGGTCCAGGAGGCGGAGCTCCGGCCCCAGATGCCGCAGGGCGCCCGAGGACAGCGTGTCGATGCGGTTGTGGGACAGGTCCAGGTCTTGCAGGTGGACCAGGTCCACGAAGGCACTCTCGGGGATGCTGCGGATGTTGTTGCGCTCCAGGTGGAGGGAGACGGTGTCGGGCGGGATGCCCTCGGGGATCTCCTGCAGGCCGGCGTCCGAGCAGAGCACGGTGGACGTGTCCCAGGCACAGTGGCAGCTGTCCGGACATGGCGGGGAGGCTTGGCCCCGCAGAGAGCTGCAGCAGAGGAGGATGCACAGCCATGGCAAGAAGTGGCCCACTTGACCTGGTCTTCTGGTGCTGATGTTGCGCCACATGACCCTGAGCACATGGCCGGCCTCACCATAGCCCCCCGACGCCAACGCTATGATGTCACCGCCGGTCTGATGGAGACAAGGACGTGGGTCAGTGGGTCATGTGACTCGAAAAGAAACATCACTCATCCTTTCATGCATTTTTTTACATGCAAATAGCATCGTTTTCAAGTCGGTTTCTTCTTCTTGCTTTATGACAGTAAAGAGTGCCAGAGACGTTACATCTAAATGTGACATTTCACTCCTCAAGTGTGTGTGTTACTCATTAAAGTTACAGTATATATATATATATATATATATATATATATATATATATATATATATATATATATATATATATATATATATATATATATATATATATAAAAATATATATATAATATATATATATATATATATATATATATATATATATATATATATATATATATATATATAAAAATATATATATAATGTGGGCCTGCGATGAGGTGGCGACTTGTCCAGGGTGTACAGTACAGGTCAAAAGTTTGGACACACCTTCTCCTCATTCAATGTGTTTTTTATTTATTTTCATGACTATTTACATTGTAGATTGTCACAACAAAACTATGAATACATATGTATATGTATACATATATAAGTATATATGTAAACATATATATGCATATATGTATGCATGTATATGTATATACTGTATGTATACATATATATGTATATATGTTTACATACATATGTATATAGGTATACATATACGTATTTGTGTATACATATGCATATGTATACATACATATGTATATATGTGTATATATATATGTACACATATATGTATTTATGTATACATATATATACAATAAGTATATACATATATGTAAACATATGTATGTATGTATACATGTTTGTATGTATAAATGTACAGTATATATGCATGTATGTATATATGTATGTATGTATATATGTATGTATGTATGTATGTGTATGTATATATATATATATATATATATATATATATATATATATATATATATATATATATATATATATATATATATATATATACATATATATATATATATATATATATATAAATGTATATATATATATATATATATATATATATATATATATATATATATGTACATACATACACACACATTGGCCCCCCCGGACACATTTTTTTCTCTGAAAGTGGCCCCCGAGTCAAAAAAATTGCCCAGCTCTGCGCTAGACGGACAGCAGTGCCACATAATAATTGACTAGAGCGACTCCCTGCTGTGTAAATAATTAGCCCGCAGCTGTGTGTTGCCTGAAGCATGGATACGTCTGATTCATTAATTTATCTCGTACGTCTTACCATAATGCATACAAGCCGTCATATTTCACATGTGTGTGTCCTGCACGGAGGTGACAAAAGAGGATGGATGTGTAAGTAAGGCCCGCCGCACGCTATTAACTTCCAGAACATCCATCCAGATGGCGTCCGGCAGCGTCAATAAGAGACCCAGCAGGGAAAAACAGGCCAGCCTCCTCCTATTTGCCACAAAGTTCCAAATGAGATTAGAATGAGATTGAAATGAGATTAAAATACTGGAAGTCAATAAAAGATCTGAAGTCATTTGCATGACAACTAGAAAAGAGAAGTCAAACAAAAGATAGAATTCACTTTTCACGCTTGCTTTTTGCAGTTGAATCACATAAAACAAACAATTTCATTCAAAGTTTTACTTAAACAATGGAAAAAATTAAATACAAAATATAAAAACCTAAACATGTATATTAGTACATTAAACAATCTAGTACTATATATATATATATATATATATATATATATATATATATATATATATATATATATATATATTTTTTTTTTTTTTTTTTTTTTTTTTTTTTTTTTTTACTTTTAAGTATGAAAGCGTCAAATACAAATGTGAAAATTAAATGTTCACACTTTACAGCTTGGGAAAATGACAATATAAAAAGAATAGTAACTGTGTAAAATCTTAAATACTACAATGTAAAAAAATATACTATCTTTTTAGGGTTAGTACATATAATGATTTAAAAAAATAAATACATAAAAAAAAGGTAAAAAAGTAACAGAAATGGCTGATAAGGTGTTTTATTTCAGGGAAAAATGCAATCCGAAAATCCAATGTAACTTCGGGTATAACAAAAACATGTTACACAAAGTGTGCAATAAAATTTGGTCTAAAATATGTCTAGGGATGTTCTGTTTCATCAGGTCATTATCAGGACATGCAATCATCACAACTGGACTGTTTGGTTTGTCCCAGAAGATGTTTCACCTCTCATCTGAGTAGACTTCATCAGTTCATAATCATAGACTTAGATTGTTACATTTAGTCTTAGACTTAGATTGGTCACATCTAGTCTTAGCTTGGTCACATCTAGTCTTACACTTAGATTGGTCATATCTAGTCTTGACTTTGATGGGTCGTCTTGGACTTAAATTGGTCACATCTAGTCTTAGACTTAGATTGGTCACATCTAGTCTTAGATTTAAATTGGTCACATCTCGTCTAAGACTTAGATTAGTCACATCTAGTCTGTTACGGAGTGGTCGCATGGTAATGCGCGGATCGTTTCCCCAAGATGCAGAAGATGGGAAGCTATGGCAAAGCTTAGTACAAGAATAGGAATCAAAAAAGTATTCAACGTAACTTGTTGCATGTGCAAACAAAACAGCCAGACTGAGTGTGGCAAAAGGCAGGAATACGTAGCTCTCTGATTAGTGCCCGGGAGCAGGTGAGCGCCCCGAACACTAATCAGAGGCAGGTGAAAATAATCAGCACCTGTGGCCACTAAGAAAAACAAACCCAGGGGTGCTGAAAACAGAACTAAGGGAAACAAACTAAAATAAAACATGGTCCGGGCAACGGATCATGACATAGTCTTCTTAGACTTAGGAGGCTAAATTGCAGCGTCTTTTAGGAATGGTTGAAAGGATAGTGTTGTATGTGAGAGATTGGTAGTCTTCTCTGTTTAGGGATGTTTTTTCAACATTAACATAGATAGCTTCCCTCATTCCCCTTTTGTGCCATCCGTCCTACCTGTCCAGAATTTACATGTTGTTGTGAATGGAGTACTGTTTGTCCCTGAGGTGCAGATAGATATCTGCATGAGTCTTGGCCTGAAGAGTTTTCTCGTCTATGCTATGCCATACATCAGCTTAGTGGTTGTTTTGTTTGTCCAATATTAACTGTATAAAGTATGAAAAAGTCAAAGTTCAGAGCCAAGAGAAATAGAAATATAAACAGCATAATTTTCAAATAGAAAACTAAATATGAAACACCCCAAAACAATCTACTATATAGATAGAAATAATAGAAATTTGAAAAGTGCTACTTTACAAAAATAGTGAAATTACAATAATTAAATACATATAAATTAACAAAAAGAATAATGTAAATTAAAACAAATTTTCATATATACCACATTCAATATTACATAGAATACTGTTTTCTGTTTTGTAATAAATACAATTATTTTCAAAAGAAATATAATTAAAAATACAAATATTATATTAAAGCAAGAGAGGGAAATTAAATAAACGAGTCAAAATGCATAAGAAAATTTGCTGATGTTTTCAACCCTGTAAATTCTAATATGGAATTACTACCACATACTCCTACATCTATACTACGACATCTATACTCGGACATCCACACTCCGACATCCATACTCGGACATCCACACTCTGACATCCACACTCCGACATCCACACTCCGACATCCATATTAAAACATCCATGCTCCGACATCCATACTAAAACATCCAAACTCCGACATCCATACTAACATATCTAAACTCTGACATCCATACTCCGACATCCATACACCGACATTCATACTCAGACATCCATACTCCGACATCCATACTCCGACATCCATACACGACATCCAAACTCCGACATCCAAACTCCAATATCCATAGTCCAACATCTATACTCCTATAGTCCCAAATCTATACTCCAACATCCATACTACGACATCCATACTCCAACATCTACAGTATACTCCTTTACTCCTACATCTATACCCCTACATCCATACTCCGACATCCATATACTAAAACATCCATACTCCGACATCCATAGTCCGACATCCAAACTCCAACATCCATACTCCAACATCTACAGAATACTCCTTTACTCCTACATCTATACTCCAACATCTACAGTATTCTCCTTTACTCCTACATCCATACTCCTACATCCATACTCCGACATCTATACTCCTAAATCCATACTCCGACATCCAAACTCCAACATCCATACTCCAACATCTACAGTATACTCCTTTACTCCTACATCTATACTCTGACATCCATACTCCAACATCTACAGTATACTTCTTTACTCCTACATCTATACTCCTACATCCATACTCCGACATCTATACTCCTACATCCATACTCCGACATCCATATACTAAAACATCCATACTCCGACATCCAAACTCCAACATCCATACTCCAACATCTATACTCCGACATCCATATACTAAAACATCCATACTCTGACATCCATACTCCAACATCCAAACTCCAAGATCCATACTCCAACATCTATACTCCTATAGTCCCACATCTATACTCCGACATCCATACTCTAACATCCATACTCCAACATCAATACTCCAACATCTACAGTATACTCCTTTACTCCTACATCTATACTCCTACATCCATACTCCGACATCCATATTCTGACATCCATACTCCAACATCCAAACTCCAAGATCCATACTCCAACATCTATACTCCTATAGTCCCACATCTATACTCCGACATCCATACTCCAACATCAATACTCCAACATCTACAGTATACTCCTTTACTCCTACATCTATACTCCTACATCCATACTCCGACATCCATATTCTGACATCCTTACTCCAACATCCATACTCCAACATCTATACTCCTATAGTCCCACATCTATACTCCGACATCCATACTCCTACATCCATACTCCGACATCCATACTCCAACATCTACAGTATACTACGTTACTCCTACATTTATACTCCAACATCTATACTCCGACAACCATACTAAAACATCCATACTGCGACATCCATACTAAAACATCCATACTGCGACATCCATACTAAAACATCCATACTCCGACATCTACAGTATACTACTTTACTCCTACATTTATACTCCAACATCTATACTCCGACAACCATACTAAAACATCCACACTCCGACATCCATACCAAAACATTCATACTCCGACATCCATATTCTGACATCTATACTCTGACATCCATACTCCAACATCCATATGTATTATATACAGAATAACATATGTACTATATGTAAAATACCATGTATTATATTTTGAATAACATATGTATAATATATAGAATAACGCACACATTATAAATAGAATAACATGTATTATATATATAATTAAATGTATTATATATAGAATGACATATGTATTATATGTAAAATAACATATGCACTATATATAGAATAAAATGTATTGTATATAGAATAACATATGTATTATATATTGAATAATATTTGTTTTATATATAGATTTAACATATTTATTATATGTAGAATAACATGTATTGTATACAGAATAACATATGTATTATATGTAGAATAACATATGTATTATATATAGCATAACATGTGTATTATATATAGAATAACATGTTTCATTTCTAGAATAACATTTGTATTATATATAGAATAACATATGTATTATATGTAGAATAACATATGTACTATATGTAAAATACCATGTATTATATTTTGAATAACATATGTATAATATATAGAATAACACACGTATCAAATATAGAATCACAAATGTATTATATATAGAATAACATGTGTATTATATATAGAATAACATGTTTCATTTATAGAATAACATTTGCATTATATATAGAATAACATATGTATTATATGTAGAATAACAAATGTATTATATGTAGGATACCAATGTATTATATATAGAATAACATGTTATAGAAAACAAATACAAATTATTACAAAATAATTGACTAAATAAATAATACAGCAATAAAATAGATCTTTAAAATGTTTACATAATAAATAAATGTGTAAATGAATAAATGTGATTAGAAGTAATTTAAAGGTACCATTCTGAATTAAAATTTACAAAAAATATCTAAAAATGATTTCCTCATTATGTGAAAAAAGGCTCAATGGAGCATTGTTGACAAACAAACACCTGAAGGAGAGAAATGTGTGTATTTCATCTTTAAAATAAACAGTGAGGTTTCAAATCCACTTTTTGGGTAAGGAAAAGGAAGCGAAGAAAAAACTTACATGTGAACGATTTCTTTTCAGATCCCTTTGCAGCTTCTCAACATCTTCTTGTAAGCAGCTGACGGACTGTAGTGTGTCTGTGGCCAGCAAGAACAAATGTGATTGTCTTCTCCACTGCTGTGCTGTGTCGGCTGGAGGACTTCATCAGTGATGGTGGAGAGCGAGGGAGAGCTTTAATAAGGAATAGTGGGCGTGGCTTTCTTTCTTGCTCTCTCTCTCTCTCTCTCGCTTTCTCTTTTTCCACCAAGGTGCATCTTATTTAGCCCATGTTTACTTGCACGTGACCTCAAGCTCCCTGCTGTCTTCTAACGGGTGCCGTCCACTGTCGTGGCTTCCTGACAGGATGTGAAAAGAAGGCATGAATATTTGAAAAGAACAGGAAGTAAAGAAAAAAAAAAAGATGTTAAAAATGGATGCAAAGATGAGGTTATACTATTGGTCACAGTATTCAGTGTATTTTGGGCTGAAGAATAATTTAATCCTATTTACAAAACATTTTTGTTTATTTTTAACAATTTTAGACATTTTTCTTCAAACCTTAATTTAATTTGATTCAAGTTTTGTACAAAAAAAACATACACACTAATGTGCTTAGGAGCCCTTCATTTTCTTGACCTGGCCTCCTCAAGGTCCTGCAGTCCTGTATAATGACACTCGCTTGCATCGCCCTTCTGTCCGGACGAGGATGACAAGACCAGAAATACACATCAGCACTATGCAGGACTAGCGGCAGTGCGCTCAAACAACCATCGGGTAGCACCTGTGAGAAGATAATAATGTACTATCTCTTTTAGATGTATCAGGGTAGTAGTGCATTCTTCTCTTATGCATAAAGTAGGACAGCGTGGCACGGTTGGGAGAGTGGTTCGTGTCAGCAACCTGAGGGTTCCTGGTTCAATCCCCACCTTCTACCAACCTCGTCACGTCCGTCGTGTCCTTGAGCAAGACACTTCACACTTGCTCCTAATGGGTGGTGGTTAGGGTCTTGCATGACAGCTACCGCCATCAGTGTGTGAATGAGTGAATGTTAAAATTGTGTCAAATGACTTTGAGTACCTTGAAGGTAAAAAAGCGCTATACAAGTATAACCCATTTACCATTTTAAGTGAGATACGAGGCAAAATTAAATCCAGACCCACCACTTACAGTTGTCCCTGGCTTCAAAGTATGCACTTTCACTTTATCACATATTTTTTAAAGCATATTGGCTGGGGACATCTCTGCGCTGCTGACCTGTCTACGCTTGGGATGTTCTCCTGCTGGCCCCCCAATGGACTGGACTCTCACAATTATGTTAGACCCACTATGGACTGGACTCTCACTATTATGTTGGATCCACTATGGACTGGACTCTCGCAATTATGTTAGATCCACTATGGACTGGACTCTAACACGATTATGATAGATCCACTATGGACTGAATTCTCACTATTATGTTAGATCCACTATGGACTAGACCAGTGGTTCTTAACCTTGTTGGAGATACCGAACCCCACCAGTTTTATATGCGCATTCACCGAACCCTTCATTAGTGAAAAATAAAATGTTTTTTTTCCCCCAAATTTCAAGATAAAGTTATATGTTTGTTTTTTTTACTGGTGCAGGTAGATACTAGGTAGGTAGGTCTTGTCATTGCAACAAGTACAAACAAACACTGTACAGGGTTACAGAACAGAAACACTTATGGGTCGCCACAAGGGGCCCCGTAAAAGATGAGAAAAGGTAAAACGCTGGGGAAGAAGATGAGTAAAAAAAATACAATCTAGACTGGCCTCCAAAGGGGAGCCTAGTCTGGAGTGGGAAAAACCTCCGTGCAATGCACACATAACCACGTTACATTTAGTCACGACAAACTCGCAACAGAGGGGCGGGGAGTTGGGGCCCTGGAAGGCGACTGCTGCTTTGAAGCGCTGTCATCCGACCATCACCCCGAGGGGAAAAAGCGGTGGTGAAGGCGTGGGGTGGGGGTGGGGTGTGTGTGCATGTATGCCCAATTGTCTTGGGTGTGATGATGCAATGTTTTTTAGACTGAGGCCGATTTGCAAAAGTTCGACTACAGGTGTCGTTGGGGAGGGACGGAGGTCAAAAGCGTCTATCATTGAGATGTCCTCGGTGGTGTTTTCGGAACAGCCTGGTCTTGTTTCCACAGCGTCAAGGCCGTTCGAGGGAGTCAAATTGTAGATTAGGATGCTTGTTTTCCGCGAGCAGACAAAATGAACATCGTGCAGGAACATCATCTTGTTCAAAAAACAAAACCAACACAGTGCATGAACGCACAACAAATTCCACACCTGCGAATCAGATGGAAAATTAGAAGGAAAGTTGTTTGGCGGTATCCATAATATGGCGATAGGGAAAAGTTTTTATTTACACGATGAGTCGGGTGTGTCTTGACCTCCGCCGAACCCCTGAGGCCGACTCACTGAACCCTTGAGGTTTGATCGAACCCAGGTTAAGAACTACTGGACTAAACTCTCACTATTATGTTAGATCCAGTATGGACTGGACTCTCGCACTATTATGTTAGCTCCACTATGGACTGGACTCTTACTATTATGTTAGATCCACTATGGACTGGACTCTCACTATTATGGATGAATGGATACAAATATGACGAGTAATAATACCAAGTATTGTTTCACTGCATGGTAGGATACAACAGTGATTAGACCAATATTTTATCATCACAAAAAAAACAATTTGTGGTTTTTCTTATTGTTTACAAACTCTGGAAGTAAGTTCCTGGACACAGAAGGACTTTGAGGGCAAAAACCAAAGGATTTAAATAAGTTTCAATAGTAGTTTTTGTTTGTGTTGATTTAGTTTGCTTAAAATTATTGTAAACACTAAAAGTGAATAAGTAAATAATTTGATTTGTGTTTTTGTCAGATTATGATTGTAATCAAAAATGTCATCATTTAATAATCTTGAAATGTTAAATATGAATGTTAATATGACCAATACACCCTCAATAACTATGTGCTATTGGATCACCCACATGTTATGTTAAGTATCCAATAATAAATGTTTATTATATTTGAACAGAAGTGCAGATAGAAACATGTGACAGCAGGAAATAACCAAATATTTACAGTAATGAACAAGTAGGTTAATAATACAAAACCCAAAATGGTAAATAAAGAGAATGCAATGATTTGCAAATCCTTTTCAAATTCTATTCAACTGAATAGACTGCAAAGACTTGATATTTAATCTTCACACTGAGAAACTTCTGTTTTTTTTTTTTTGCAAATAATCATTAACTTACAATTTAATGGCAGCAACACATTGCAAAAAAGTTTCCACAGGGGCATTTTTACGACTGTGTTGCATGGCCTTTCTTTTTAACAAGACTCGGTAAACGTTTGGGAACTGAGACACATTTTTGAAGAGGAATTATTTCCCATTCTTGCTTGATGTACAGCTTAAGTTGTTCAACAGTCTGCTTTCTGCTATAGGCTTCATATTGCGCAATATAATTTCAATGGGAGACAGGTCTGGACTACAGGCAGGCCAGTCTAGTACCCGCGCTCTTCTACTATGAAGTCACGCTGTTGTAACACTTGGCTTGGCATTGTCTAGCTGAAATAAGCAGGGGATTCCATGATAACGTTGCTTGGATGGCAACATATATTGCTCCAAAACCTGTATGTACCTTTCAGCATTATGGTGCCTTCACAGATGTGTACGTTACCCATGTACACCCTCATACCACCACAGATGCTGGCTTTTCCACTTGGCGCCTAGAATAGTCTGGATGGTTCTTTTCCTCTTTGTTCCGGAGGACACAACGTCCACAGTTTCCAAAAAATAATTTGAAATATGAACACGTCAGACCGCAGAACACTTTTCCACTTTGCATCAGTCCATCTTAGATGAGCTCGGGACCAAAAGCCAGCGGCGTGTCTGGGTGTTGTTGATAAATGGCTTTCGCTTTTTATAACTTGCACTTACAGATGTAGCGACTAACTGGAAATGATGCCATATGTTACTGCATACGTCAGCAGCTAAATTATGAGACCTTGTAACCTGTTTTGAAATTATAATTTTATCATTTGTTTGCCGGATAATCAACAGTGATATATATCGTTATTTCAGGTGGCTGCAATATGTATCACAATATAGGTTTTAGGCCATATCGCCCATCCCTAAAAAAACTGCTGTAAAAAATGAACTAAAAAAAAGACAAGTGTCCGTTGGTCTTTTTGCAAGTAAGCAAGCAGGGGATGGAGAAAGTGTCAATGTGCCAAAGAGCCTTCAGGGGCTCCATGGCTTCCTCTTCTCATGTCCCATACAGCTTGTCCTTCACACATCAACTTTGTCAAAACTGACATTTCCAGGCAAATGTGATCGAAAATGCTGCAAGTGATGCATCTCATTTTTAAGAGTTATTTTTTTGTATTTCCTGCATTGCCTCTGACAGTCTCCGTCCCCTTGACTGACAGAGGACACACACACTCTTGTATTTCTTACCTTCTTGAGACCTCCGAATAATGCCTACCTCTTTAGGACCACCCTTTCTAGATATATAATATATACATACTATGCAAGTATTAAAAAAGCTTGTCGTGAAAAATAAGTTGGATTTTCACAAGAAAAACTTGAATTTTTGGCAGTATTGTAACAAAAGTCATAATGTTACTCAACGCAAGTCAAAATGTGTGCAATATTATGATAAAAGTTGGAATTGTACGCAATAACAGTCACAATTTTCCAGGAAAAAGCTTAAAAATCAGGCAAATTTATGAAAAAAGTGGTAATTGTGCTCAAGGAAAGTAACAATTTTATAAGACAACTTTGACATTTGGGCAATATTAGAATAATAATGGGAATTTTACTCAAAAAATGTCACAATTTTACCAGAACAAAAACATCGGCAATATTGTGATAAAAGTCTGAATTTTTTATGACAAATGTCACCATTTTGCATTAAAAAGTAATAATTTTACATCAAAAAAGTAATAACTTTACGAGAAAATATTGCATCACAGAAACGAGAAATTGTTCCCAATTTTATAAGAAAAAAGGCTGCTTTTATTTTGTTTGGGAATTTTTTTATTTTTAATTGTTTTTTATTCTTCATTATTTACTTCAAGTTATTACAGTGTGTCACATTATTTTTTTATTTAATTTTGGCCAAAGGGGGGCGCATTTCAATTTCTTACACACACTTATTACATATGTTAGCCAGGGGGGGGAGCACTTAATTTTACACACACTTGTTATTTCATATGTTGACCAGAGGGAGAGCACTTTTAAAAGCGACACACAGTCAAATTGAAAAATCCCTTCCTTTTGGGACCACCCTCATTTTGATAGATTTCACCACCAGGGGTGCAAATGAGATCTCTAGTTTTTGTTTTTTTGTAATGTTCTTAACGGGGAACATTATCACAATTTCAGAAGGGTTAAAACCACTAAAAATCCGTTTCCAGTGGCTTATTTTATTTTTCAAAGTTTTTTCAAAATTTTACCCGTCCTGGAATATCCCTAAAAAAAGCTTTAAAGTGCTTGATTTTCGCTATTTGCTTAAGCCACTGTCCATTTCCCTGTGACGTCATATAGCGATTCCAATACAAACAAAGGCGAATAGCACAGCAAGATATGGCGACATTAGCTCGGATTCAGACTCGGATTTCAGCGGCTTAAGCGATTCAACAGATTACGCATGTATTGAAACAGATGGTTGGAGTATGGTGGCAGATAGCGAAAACGAAATTGAAGAAGAAACTGAAGCAATTGAGCGAATAGCTATTGACGCTATTCGGCCATGCATGTCTGCGTTAGCATCGCCGGTAAAATGTGCAGATCAACCTATCAGGACTTTCGCATTGACACTGGATCAACTTAAATCCGTCGATTGGTAAGTGTTTGTTTCGCATTAAATGTGGTTGGAAGGAAACGCTGGATGTAAAAATAGTTTCAAATGTACATACAGGTAGCCTAAATAGCATTTTAGCATTGATTAGCTGGCAGTCATGCTACGACCAATTATGTCTGATTACCACATAAGTCAGTAACCTCAACAACACTCACTTTTGTGATTTTGTTGATTTTATTGTTGGGAATGCATCTGCTTTGAGTGTCGCAGGATATCCAGACATTCTTGTCATCTCTGTGCCGTCTATCAATCAATGTCAATCAATGTTTACTTATATAGCCCTAAATCACTAGTGTCTCAAAGGGCTGTATGTCGTAGCATCGCCGGTAAAAAACCAAACGGGCGACTTTTGCACCTCTTGACACTGGAGCAACTTAAATCCGTCGATTGCTAAGTGTTTTTTTGGCATTAAATGTGGATGGAGGGAAAGGCTGGATGTAAATATAGCTACAAATGAGGCATAATGCTGCAATATATACACACAGCTAGCCTAAATAGCATGTTAGCATCGATTAGCATGCCGTGCTAATCGATGCACATTCTACGTAAATCAACTTGAATCCGTCCCTGATCGTGTTGTCACACCCTCCGACAACACACCGACGAGGCATGATGTCTCCAAGGTATCGGAAAACAGTCAAAAAAACGGAAAATAACGGAGCTGATTTGACTCGATGCGTCTGATGTGTAGGGAAAAATGGCGTGGAGTACTGACGTGACGTCACGTTCTGACGTCGTCGCTCAGAGAGGCATAAACAGAAAGGCGTTTAATTCGCCAAAATTTACCCATTTAGAGTTCGGAAATCGGTTGACAAAATATATGGTCTTTTTTCTGCAACATCAAGGTATATATTGACGCTAACATAAGTCTGGTGATAATGTTCCCCTTTAAGGCCGATGACAAAGGAGTCACAGACCACAGACAGCCCGGTGCCGCACTTTGGGCAACCCAGCTGTAGAAGCTAACTGTTAATGGCCACTATAGTCTTAGTAACGTAGTGTATTTGTTCATCCTATGGTCCCATATGGGACGCGGGTTGTCTTACGTCAGCACCGGAACTCGTAAAATTAGCCGTTCAACTGACAAGTGTTTTCGGGGATGAATAGGGAAGTCCTTCCTTAGCTGCCGTCTTGTTTTATCATATATTGCTGCCTTTGCACCTGTCAATGTTTACTTTTGTATGCACATTAAATTCACAAAAAAATCCTGACTTTGGAGCAATGTTCACGGACTCTAGTATTTAGCTCTCTATTAGATGCAATGGTTTTCCGTATTGGGACCATGATTTCGGTCCCAACTTGTTCACCGGTCCTCATATGGACGGTACTTCTCCTTGTTAATATGTCTCAAGAAGGGTAGAAATACAAGAACACACACACATACAAACAGACACACGTGACCAAGCGGGGACCTAATGTACTTTTTCCAGCAGTGGTGAGGAGATATGACACTTGGGAGGAATACGATAGAGTCCTTGCTGATGACGACGTTAATGACCAGTGAGAGCATCATCTGTTTGTCGGCAATCAAAGCCATTTACTAACACAAGCTGGGGGCGGAAAGAAAACAAGGCTGTGATTGTGTGGAGTGAAGAGGAAGGAGGACATTAGGACTAGAACACACACCCTGCAGTGTGCAGCCTGGTAGAGTCAAGAAGGAAAATCAGTGACGTGTTCCTTCTCTCTCACTGGGGTCGATCCACTAACAAGAGGTCAGGATGAGTGCGGGTGTACCGATCAGACTCTCGGTAGCCATTTTTGCACGGCAGGACCGTGTTGGAGTTGTGTACCCATGCAGTTAAAATGCACGACTGCACTGATTAATCAATAACAAAATATCTTCCTATTTTGTATACTGTTGTTAAAATTATTCGTCTAGGTGTAACAAATTTTGTGAGTGCTGAAAAGCATTCTAATGAATCTTCTGACCTTTTCTCATCCACATTTCAACTTTTTGGATGTTCAGCACCTTAGAGCAGGGGTTCCCAAAATGAATCCGTCCTTTCTAATCCATTTTATATCGCTTGTTACTCTTGGTGTCTAAAATGCATTTTCCCATCGATGACGTGACATCAAGTTTACACATTAGCTTCGGGTGCAGGTGTCCCTCACAGCTCATCAAGAGAGTGGGGGCCCATGCCCCCAGGACATTGGGGAACTTAAAGGATATCAGAAGTTGGCTATTAGGAGGAAGTGTAAACACAATAACGACATCTGGTAAGAGCCCCCACCGGTAGGAGTAGAGCAGGGGTCGGGAAGCTTTTTGTCCAGAAGAGAAATGAAAGCCAAATATTAGAAAATTTATTTTTATGAGAGCCATTGAATATTTTTTAACACTCAATCCAACTTAATGCATGCATTTTTAAGTAAGACCAACATTGTTAGAGTATAATAAGTCCATCAATGTTTACTTATATAGCCCTAAATCAACTGTACAAATAACAAAATCCTCGGCTCAGAGCCCACATCAGGGCAAGGAAAAACTCAACCCAATGGGACAATGAGAAACCTTAAAGGGACCCCACCCCCTGGGCGACCAGTGCAATGGACGTCCCCAACTGATGCACAGACGAGCGGTCCACCCCGGGTCCCGACTTTGGACAGCCAGTATTATTTTTTTATATATAGTATTTTTCCTATATAGTATTAATAATTATCATTCTTTTTAACAACATTGTTACTCCAAAGATAACAGTAGAAAATACAATGCTCTTTACCATTAATGCGAGTTCTTCAACATGTGCGGTAGGAAACGAATGGATGGATTAAAATGCATGAGAATGTTTTATATTTTGAACGTTATTTTTAACACTGATTACCAACGGAATTATTCACTACTTATCGTATTAAGCAATGTCAGATAAGATTTATCTGAAAGCCAGATGCAGTCATCAAAAAAGGCCACATCTGACTCAAGAGCCATAGGTTCCCTACCCCTGGACTAGAGGCTAATCGGAGGTCACTCGACTCAAACTGATCAGAGGAAAGAGGTCAGGATATAGATTGACTGGCCAAACAACAAATTGGGCTTTGTCCAGACTGGCCGGCTCCAAGGTTAGAGTTACGAAGAGTGGGGGTCTTCGTGTAAGGGTAGTATTTAAAGAACAGTGGTCTGGGAGGACAACAGAAGAGTAATAACGCCTATACTCTTTCTCCTGGAAGCTGCAGTTCCAGTCTGAGGTTGGCTGAAACAAATACAACTTTTTGTTCGACGATTCCTCGTTAGCAAGACCTTGGCTCATCACCCAGTCACCTGGGAGAGTAACAACATCAACAAGTATACAACAATGTGTAAATGATTTCATATGCTAAAATGCAGTATAGTAATTAAAAAAGTGAATTATTTGTGTTGCTCAAGGTAATGATATGTATATGGTGCTGAATACCCATGATTTCAGCCTTTCAAAGCTTCTCTTAGACCAATGTTTTTCAACCTTTTTTGATCCAATGCACATTTTTTGTGTTGAAAAAATCTGGAGGCACACCACCAGCAGAAATCATTAAAAAAATAAAACTCAGTTGACAGTAAAAATTTGTTATCGCAATTGTTGGATATGACTTTTAAAGCATAACCAAGCATGCATCAATATAGCTCTTGTCTCAAAGTGGGTGTATTGTCACCACATGTCACATCACGCCCTGACTTATTTGGAATGTGTTGCGGTTTTCCTGTGTGTAGTGTTTTAGTTCTTGTCTTGCGCTCCTATTTTGGTGGCCTTTCTCTTTTTTTTTGGTATTTTCCTGTAGCACTTTCATGTTTTCTTTTTGAGCGATATTCCCCGCATTTACTTTGTTTTAGCAATCGAGAATATTTCAGTTGTTTTTATCCTTCTTTACGGGGACATTGTTCATTGTAATGTCATGTTCGGATGTACATTGTAGACACCGTCTTTGGTCCACAGTAAGTATTTGCTGTCGTCCAGCATTCCATTTTTGTTTACTTTGTAGCCAGTTCAGTTTTGGTTAAGTTCTGCATAGCCCTAAGCTTCAATGCCTTTTCTTAGGGGCACTCACCTTTATTTTTAATTTATTTTTGGTTTAAGCATTAGACACCTTAGCTACCTGCTGCCACTTACTGGTATGGTAGAGTACTACACGGTTACTCTCCCGAGCTTTAGACAGCATCGACACTCAACAACAACACTATATGCAGACTATAATTACTGGTATGCAAAAATATTTTTTACCCAAATATGTGAAATTAGATCATCTCACAGAACACTCAACACAGTGGTTAAAAAACAAATGATGACCTTGGTTGTCAAATCCTGGTTACAACCATGTTCATAACACTTCCTTTTATGGAGCATATTACAATCCTCTATTAGGTTGGGTATGAGGTGCATAAAAATATTTTTGCTCTGCAGAGGTCAGTTATTACTGCATTTAAACATAACGACAAATGAAGTATGAGCCACTGAATGCAACAATGTGTGTTATCACTGTGACCTCGGCTCAGGTCCAGCACAATGTGGACCAAAATGTGTGAGGAATAATCGCGTTGGTGTATCGCCATTCATTGATTTAAAAGTGTTAGTGCGGTAATGTGAGCACAAAGAGACCAGAGCAGGAATTCAAAAGAGTGCTGCACCCATGGAGAATGAAAGTGCAAAAGAGAATGACAAATGAAAAGAGCACATGCAGTAAAGTGGGAATAACAGAGGGCAAAAAAGCAGAATACCGGAAAAAAACTAAAAGAGTCCTCGCCTTAACCAATTTGACCACATGGAGATGGACTGCTGGCCGACTCGTAACCACAACACGGGTCGTCGCCTTGTGGGCTTTGAAAGTGTAATTTCTGCGAATTAATCAGAGCCACGTTAGACGCTTTGATGGCAGCCTGGCAGAAAATAGCATGTGCGCCTCTTTGTAGTGTGCCGCTTAATGCAAGTGTGCCAGATATGAAAGGAGCCATAACCTCTATGGCGATGTGTTCTAAGGCTTTGAGGGAGCTCCTTGGTTTAAAAACCATTCATATGTTGCTGCCGCACCTTAAGCATGTCTGCAAAAGAGAACAGACCAAAATGTCATGAGAAAGTTTTTTTATTGGAAACAGTGAAAGTGCACACCTGCATAATCCAATGAGATGCAAATACATACCTTTTCAAAGACAATAAGGAAATTAATTCTGCTAATATGTTTTTTTTTTTTAGGTTAGGTAACTGTCGAGCACTGGAAAACGGGCCAAAAGAAAATAAATCTTGACTATTTGATTTGCATATTGAAAATAAAAAAAAAATACTTAACTGAAATCATATGTCCTTATTTTTCTTGCAAATATTGCATGACTTACTGGTAAAATTATACAAAGCAAATTTCAAGAAAAACGGCTTTGTGTTAAAAGAAGAAAGCCAAGACATGGATCCAAGATTATTTGTTCACTTTTGTGAGGTTTTACACCACAATTTCCGTGTTTTTGTTGCAAACACAGGAAACCCATCAAATTATCCAAATTACAGGACTAATGTTAGGAGAGCAAATGTATCTCAAGTGCAACAAAGTTACTAGAAATGATAGCAGGGGAGCAGAGATTTGTTTATTTTGTGTTGTTAGGGCTGCCAAATGATAATTTCTTACTCAGGTTAATCACATTTTTGAATTCGGATTAATCATGATTAATCACAGGTTATTATTATTTACTTTAGAATAAAAAAAACATTTGTAGACATGCAATTTCTTTTCAGAATACCACCCGGGAACCTTTTTAAACGTCGTACTGTCATTTATTTGCACAAAACCTAGTAGACGTTTTATCTTAAGTTCGTTCAGGCTGTATTTTGGAGTGAAATTTGCCAGCAAGTACACCAGTCAGGGGTTCCTCACTCATTGTTGTGCTGACGTATGCATTGATCTGATCACTGACCGTATTGCGGTTAAGGTAAAAGAACGTATACGCTCAAAATAAACTGCATGAATAATCTGCTCTAAGTGTGTTTTAATGGTTATCGCAACAAGCTTTTGTGATGAACCACAAGTTACCTCAATAGCTTTTTTTTCCCTCACATTTTCCTTATATTTTGTAAATGCAGGAACTTGTGGGACAGTGAATATCTTTTAAGGACTTTTTACTGAAGCGATGGTCTACATTGTAGTCTTTCAGTAATGGGGTTGAGGTGTTAAACGTCACTTCTTTAAAAAGAAAAAAAAAAAGACTAATATTTTGACTACTATAGAAGAACAAATCATTAGAAAAACATTTAAATTACATTATTGTAATTGTATGCATCGCTGACAGCATCAATTATCAGGTGATTTATAGTCTTTCTAAAGGCGGAATTTTAACTAATTGGCAAATGAGAAAAAACTGGAAATCTAAAATCGATTGAGAATTTTTTTAGTTTTAGATTTAGCTTATTTCTATATAATTCCGTATACATTATTACTTTCAATGGGCAAAGAGGTCTAACATAGAAATGTATTTTACATGTGTTTCCAATTATCACCTTTGATAGAGTTTAGAGCAGGGGTGTCAAACTCATTTTAGCTGGGGGGGCCACAGTGAGAAAAATGAACTCCCAAGTGGGCCGGATTAGTAAAATTACGGCACGATAACTTAAAAATAGAGACAACTTCCGATTGTTTTCTTTGTTTAAAAATAGAACGAGCACATTCTGAAAATGTACAAACCATAATGTTGTGGGGGGTTTTTTTTACACTTACATGTTGCGGTTAATAGTATTCTCTCTTTATTTGTCGTTATTTATAACTCATTGGTGTTAATTTTCAATCAATCAAGATAAAATCATATCAAAATCAAATTACAGGATGTCATTCATGTGGTTTGCTCATTTTTTTGTATCTACAGAGATACAAAAAATTGCTATTGCGACATCTAGTGGACACATTTAGAGCAGCAGTTTCTTTCATTCAAAAATTTTGGCACATTTTTTTACTTAGCCAACTCATCCCGCGGTCCGGATAGAACTTGTTCAGCCGTACGTTTGACACCCCTGGTTTAAATATTTAATTACTTAGATTTCCACTTTTGTAATTGTTTCCTCGTATCGTTTGCACTTCTGCTAACAAACCAACTTTCTTTTTGGTCAAGAGTCGCCGTTGGCAGGCGACTGTGCAGCGGCCTGCAGGGTCCTCCGGGCCATCTCCAGGGCTCCTTCCCGCGTCCTGTTCCCGCCAATGAAGCCAGAGGCATGGACAAAGATGCAGCCCTCAATGCCACTGAGCTCTGACAGGTCTTGGTCACGGATGCCCCGCCACTCCTCCAGCAGGGACAGCCTGGCACAGGAAGACAATAAGACGGCTGAGTTTGCA